>NW_010109116.1:0-10886 GCF_000699245.1 Pterocles gutturalis
ATATAATATATATTTATACATATTTTGAATATATTTACATACATCCAGCACCTATATACTGCATTTGTGCTCTGTAAGTGTGTGCCAACATATATTTTCTCCAAATATTACAAAATAAACAAGAAAGGCAGACCCAGAGTTTGCCTCAAGTCCAACTGGTCCATTGTACAAACAAAGTCTGTCGCAGCTTTCAGGAAGCCAGAAAAATGATAGCGGTGGGTATCTGGACACAGCTCATAAACATTCTTCTGTGTTGGGAATATTTAGAAGTCGCAAATTATGAGATTCTTTATGTAGGTTCTGACTGCTTTCCTCCAAGTTTTTTTTTCTCCTTTTTGTGTTTTTTTTTCCCCCATATTTCATATGTACAAGCAGAAACATTAAGGTCCTGGAGAAAAGATTCTTGTTTTGTATGTGTCAGGTAGCTTGATGTTCTTGTTTCTTTACTCCTCTGCATGATTTCTTTTCATGTTTTAACACTTCCATTCATGTGTTGGTACTTGGGAAGACAAGGTTCATAAGGCATTGGATCGGGAGAAAAAACAGAGTCATCACCTGAAGAACACGAACTTCTCGTGTCAGGGTAACTAGGTGAATACTGTTCGAGAGGTCCACTGAGGTCCAGATACTCCTAGGACAAAAGAAATAAATTGCATTTTTAGACAGTGAGTAAAACTGATGATAATATGTTCCCACTGCTCTGATTTGGCTTGATTATATAGTGAGTAAAAGAAAGGTTTAAAAATGACACTCATTTTTTTAACACTCATGATTTCTGTAATGCAGTTGCATCCAAAACTGCCTGTTGCTTAAATATCTCCTAAAATGAGGAGCTTGAATAGAGAAAGAAAAACCAAACCAATAACACGGCACTTTTCTGAATTCCAACATCACCAGTATTAGCCGCGTCAGTGGAAATAAACATGCCAACCACATCAAAAGGAGACTTTTCACTCGCAATGATAAAAATGAAATTTCATCCTAAATAGAACCATTTTTCTTTAGCACATGGTAATGATTTGGAGAGGGAAAGATACTTCCAACTTTGTATTCCTTTGGTCAGTTTGAATATCTGTTTTATATTCTGTGATATTAAATTTGTGTTCAAACATGCAAGGGCATATGTGCAAAAAAGAACTGAAAGGAAAACAAAATTAAATTCACTAGGTTTGGGTTTTTTACACTACATGTTCATATGTGTGTGTGTGTGTGTCCCAGAGTAGCCATGACCAAAGCAGTCATTAAAAAAGGAAATAATATCTGCTGAATCCAAGTTTTTGGTTAAAGCTCTTTTGCTAGAAACAACAGTTTTGGCAGGAGAATAAAGTTATTTTTCCCCTTGAAATGTTCCTTCTCTTTCAACTTCTGAAGGCAGCTGCATTCATTTAAATGCAATCTCTTCATTTGCTAAACCACAAGTTATGATTGTACTGATGAGACAATTCTTCCACCTCAGTCAGTATTTTATGCTGCTGTGCTTGGGTTTGGGGTAATTTCGTTCTTGGTTAACATATTTTTAAGTCAGAAATTCAATCATTACCATATTGTCGTTAAAATTGGTCACCATTTTAAAAGAGGGGAGGAAGGAAAGTTTTAAAATGCTGACAAATACAGGAGGCAGCAAGAGAAGTTAGTCTCGATCTATGATTACTGCCTGTCTTGCTCCCTCGGCTTTTAGAAGAGACATGAGGACGCTCTTGACACATATTTATGTATTAGCAAACCAGTCCTATGTGAGCAGAAATAATCAACTACTTTCTAGATAGACAGAAGAAGAATGTATTCCAGTATTTGAAGAAACAGGGCTTTGTCATGGGATATCACTCATGGCTCGTCACATCAAAAGACTTAGAATCATAGAATCATAGAACAGCTTCAGTCGGAAGGGACCATGGAGGTCATCTGGTCCAACCCCAATGAAGTAAGGAGGGGTATCTTCCATTAGATAAGGTTGCCCAGAGCCCCATCCAACCCGACCTTGAATGTTTCTAGAGACAGGGCATCTACCACCTCCCTGGGCAACTTGATATAATTCAGTAATGAATTCAGTATTGGAGGTGGGACCCTTATCCTCTCTCCAGCCTCCTTATCTAATGTCAAGGGCCAGAGTCACATAAAGGGGCATAAGAAATTTCCAGTATCAGGATGGTTCCTGGTGTTGATATAATGACACAGCCATGAGGCTGACACTCGGTGACTTGTGCAGGTAGGGAAACGTTGCACGCTGCTCTGGGAAACATGGAGAATAGACTCTTCTGGGGGGAAAAAAAAAAAAACAACAAAAAACTCCCCCCCAAAAAAACAAACACCAACCAAAAAACCCAACAGGTGATTATTCAGCATGGAGAACAGCAAGACATGACCCCTGAAGCAGAAATAATTACTTGTACAAATGAGGGAGGAGATACTGCCGGTTGCCTTAGCAATTCTTGAGGTTGTTGGGCAAACCAGGCTGACACTGTATCAACAGGGTCATTTTGGGAGGAAAGGCAAAGTGCCACTGTGGAGAGGATAAGCAGAAGTATTGTCACGCTGATGTATGAAGGACAAAAATCAGAGGTCCCAAGAGCTATGGAGGAAAAGGGGACGCACTGGAGTCCTCAGCAGACACTGAGTGAGAACATGACAAGTTTTCAGGAACATAAAATGTGCTGCAAAGACGAGTGACATAATTTGCTTTCTATGTCCAGGGTAAATAGGGCAAAAGCAATATCTTATGTTGAAATATTAGAGGTTAGGAAAAACTTTCAAGAAGGATGGCTAATGAAACAAAGCAATAGATTGTCAAGGGGTGATGCAGAAACACAGCAGTGGAGATCTTTAAGGACAAGTTACATAAACATTTGTCAGGAATGACAAACGTATAGTGGATCCTGCCATAGGCTGATGAGATGGACTAGATGTGTTCCTGAGCTTTTTCCAGCCGTTTTTTTCCTATGATCCTAGTCAAAAGTAATTTACATAACCCTAAAGGCCTTTTCAGGTTACCTTTGAGATCATTCCAGGTCCATGAGCAGTACCAGAACTGGGAAGGCAAGATGGTTAAACACACACAAAAAAAAGAAAGCAATATCCTCTCCAAGGCTCAGAATCGCAGCCCAGAACCTCCCTCTTGAATTTGCAAATTCATGTCCAGTCCAAGAGACCTAGCACTCTGCAGTGGCAGGCAGCCCACCTCCAACTGGTCTTGTGAAATCATACACAAATTAGGCAGGGAAAGATGCAGTCAGTACTGGACAAGGGGAAAATGGTAACAGTATGCAGAGCTACGTTACCAGCTCCATAGGGAGCACGTATTCCTGCCTCATCTCTGAGCCATTCCTGAAAGTGCTACTTCTTAGAGTAAACCCTACAAAACAGAATCCAGATAAATTTATGGTTGCTACCGAAGCCAAATAGTCTTTTTTCAATTGGATCTGCTGGGCAAATGATGATCAGAAAAAATGGCACCTCTTCACTCAGGTTCTCCTGTCATCTCTATTGCATACAGACTTTCCTAATGCTGCTTAATAATCCATTTGTTATTTCATAGAGTCATAGAATCATAGAATGGTTTCGGTTGGAAGCGACCTTAAAGATCATCTTGTTCCAAACCCCCTACTACTTCTCTGACAATTCTGAAAAACTAGAAAGTAATGTTGGGGGCTCATATAAAGTGATCCAAACCTTTTTTCTTCCTTTCCCCCCCTTATAAAGAAGTGCTCTAATCATAGCAAATCTGAAAAATGGGTTTTGAAATGGTCAAAACAAGCTGTTGCGAATTTTCTCTCTAAGTGTTTTGTTCTCTTTTTTTCCTCCCGTGATACATATCACTTCTCAGAAATGATAGGAATCTGTAAAATGTTTCTGGGACACCAAGCTTTTTCTCTCAAAAGAAGTTTCCACCAAAAGAATCAACATTTCCATCACTTGTGATATTCCTCAAAGGTGCATGTGATTTACTGATAAGAGAACTGATTCCTGTGTGAATACCCTAATCAATGTGTGCTAAAACTAATAATATCCCAGATCTCTGAAAGAATGCTCTTCAAATAAAACCTTTTCGCATTCATATATCCCAACCTGAAGCAGCGTTAGGCAGAGCCTTTGGATAATTGGATGGCTGTTCGCACGTTCCCTGTGGGTCCTTGTTCCCTCCACAGAGATATATTTCAGTGAACCTAATTCACTCTCAGACATATAATCTGCAATCTACCATTGACGATTTCTCCTCTTCTGACCTAGATATCATGGGCTGGGAATCAAACTGAGTCGATAAATGAAAAACACCAGGAACTCCACATCTCTCCTTCATGTGAAACTCATGCTGAAACGTAAACACTGCCTCTCAACCTGCCACGTGTACTCCCTCGATACTGCTGTACTAAAAATATTAAAAGATGCAATGAGAAATAAACAAAAACACTTTAAAGTTGTGTTTCTGTTTAGCTACATAAATCAAGGCATAATGGCAAGAACCCGAGGATTTCATAGGATACATAGTTTAGCTGCGTGTAACCTCAGAGGACAACAACAAACAGAACGAGAAGAGAACTTGAGCAGGATTTCATAACTGAATAAATTCCATCTGTCTCCTGAACCATTTGTCCTGACCAGCAGCTTATGGAGGGAAACAATTTACCTACCTCATTAGTTGTGAGAGTGAGAATCCGATCCAAGTCTTCTACCAACTGTTTGAAAGTCGGTCTCTGTGAAGGCACAGCATGCCAGCAATCTCTCATCATCATATAGCTGTAAGAAATACATATTTTATTGGCTTAATTAAAATCACGCGTCCTTCTTTTAAACCTTTTTCATACACAGTCAATGTTCTTCATCACAAGCAAAGCAGCAAGAACCCACAGCCCTACACATGGACTGCTGGCTTTCCCAAAATTGTGCAATATTCCTCCCTTCCCTCAAAGGTGCACTTCTACTCCTGTATCTCCCTTGCCCAGTGTTCAAATTACCTTGTTGTGGACCCAATTCAGTAGACTTCAGTCCCGGGAATTTAAACGGTACTAAATTACACATGCTTAAATATTTCTGCTCATTAGGGAGTGCAATCGTTGTGAAGTGAAGAAATTAAAACAAGCAAAAAAACATAAAAACAGTCAAGGGCTGTACTGAAATATCAGAAAGAGAAACCACTCTCCCCTTATCATCACCACAAGATAATGTTGTGTTAATACATATGTTCCCAAATGCATTTTGTTGTGCACAACACCAGCCTGATATATCTTACATATGACTAGTGGTAGGTGTGCCATTTAGGAATTTTCATGTTAATAAGATTAAAATGAAACAAACACAAATGTAAAAAAACTGTCAAAGACGGACTTGTAGGGGATCTCCTTTTCCGCACCCCCCCAATGGGATCACAGCAGGATGTGTACAGAATACCTCTGTCAAACATTTCCTGAAGATCTTCTCCTATCTTTTCTTTACATATCTATACACACATCCACAATTTTAGATTCAGGCAACTCTAAAAATGTTTGATTCTGCTGGGGGCAGCATTAACCGTGTGAATTCAGTACAGTTTGTGTCCTCCCATCCTGGTACAGGAAAATAAGGATCCTTACAGTTCATTGGTGCAGTTGGCAGGTTTATCCATTCGGTGCCCTTCTTTCAGCAGCTTAAAAAGTTCCTCCACTGGGATTCCTGGGTAAGGCGATCCTCCTAACGTGAAGATCTCCCACATTAACACACCAAAGGACCAACTACAAATCAAGAAGAAAACTGCATTAGTAGATCTGCCTTACTGTTGGAAACAAAGATGTGTCTGTAGCAGATGCAGTGACTGACAGTCCCTCTTAGGAGATGCTCAAATCAGCATCTGCCCAACTCCTGCAGCCTTGAGCGGGACATCAGTCTGCAAAGTGCACCAGGTCTATGGGCAGCAATAGGGATTGACCTGAGCATGTCCTCAAACACACCCTTTGCCTTTGTCGGGTGTGCTCCAAGCACCCGAGTTTCCAAGGCTTTTGCAAAGAACTGAGTCTTCAGTACTTAATTATTTACAGAACGCTCACAGCTGAGCTGGTTTGCAATTATGTGGCCGGATATTTTGGAAAAAGCAGGCTGTTCAAAACAAAAAAACATTGTGCATCACTCTGCTTTTCTTTTTGTTTTATTAATTTTTATTAGGAAACTAAGGAGGACAATTCTGAAGCCAGTTTTCCTGCCTGCTTGCCACCTCCTCCAGAGCCAGCCTCATCACGCCTTGCTGGCAACCTGGGGCTCTTTGGCAAGCGGCTTTGCCAGGTGAGCAACAGCACACAGCTCGCACTGGCTCCCGAGCTGCTCTGCAGCTCTCCCAGCTTTGCAGCAGGGTGTTTTAGTAAACTGTTTGCACAAACTTACAATAATATTATCTTTAGCCATCTTCAAAGCCACTTTGGGGCCAAGAGCCTCCAAGTTCCAGCACCGAAATCCTTGTGCTCCCTGGCTGCTAAGGAGCTCAGAATGACTTTCAGTCCTGAGCCAGTGAAGTCATTTACTTCACATTCACTTCAATATTTTGCCAAGATGTTATTTTAAGCCAAAAGTTTGATCCACCCTTAACCTGTGTATATAGTTTCCTTTGTAAATAATGCAAAGATTGCTGGAAAAGCCTCAGTAAACACTTTTCTTAAGAAGAGAGCACCTCAGGAAGTGCACCCAGGTTAAAGAAAGACGAGATACCTCTTACTTTCTCCACCCTGCCCTTTTTCTTTTTAACCCTGCACTGACATGCATAACCTTTTACACCTGTGCCGGGAAGCATCCAGCCCTTTACAGTTAACAGCTTTTCTTGGAGAAATAAAAACCAGAAGATATTCATCTGCATTGCATAAAAAAATACACGTCTACTTCAAGCACAATGCAAGCAAGTACTGTAGATGGGCCTAGGAAACTGTAATAGGAAGCAGAATAAATCCTGAGCGGTTGCATCAGCCAGCAGCTCTGTGCACACATTAAAAGATTTTTGAAGTGTCAGAGTCCAGTGATTTCCTATTACATGTGAAGTACTGCTGGGAAGCAACACCACTTATAAAAACCAGAGAAAACTTTTACAGTATATCCAGACTATGCTTTAGTATATCTAATTTTAGCACAAATGTTTATAACAAATTCTCAGGAACTTTCTTTTCTTTCTTTTCTCTCTCTTTTTTTTTTTTTTTAATTTTCTCTCTCTTTTTTTTTTTTTTTTTAAACCTGAAGGAAGTTCAGAGTATGTCAAAAGCCAAGCAAATTAGATAGACTCTTTGTAGCTGCACATCCGTAAATAAGTTCAAGGGGGGAAACTTCCGCACTGACATAAGGAGGTTAGCATTTTCCACCTTTCATGTGCTTTGAAGCTGGGCAGATTAGTAACAGAGCACTGGTTAGCAGTCTACCATAAAATCCTCACTTTCTAAGGGCAAGTCCTGTTCCATCTATTAATATGTGAAACAGAATGAAAATGCTTGAAAGTAAAGGACAACAGGAAAAGACATTTAAAATTTCACAAATTTTAATAAATACAAACCAAAACAACCCCCCCCTTTCCCACCCCCCAAAGCCCCATTCGAATAAGGCCACTTACACATCACTTTGATGCGTGTAAACTCTGTCAAACAGAGCTTCTGGAGCCATCCACTTCACTGGAAGCCGTCCCTGTAAGTTTGGAGGGGAAGAGAAGAAAAATTAAAATAGTAGCAATTTACAGCATGATTTCAACACCAATTTTTTTTAGAAGACTAATCAGTTCTCAGAGAACAGTCTGTTAATGCAAACCAGCACACAATTTACCTTTAAAATTTTCAGGGAAAACAAAATAAAGTGGGGTAAATTGGGAAACGGAGAAAAGTGCAAAATGGATATAAATATTGAAGATAAAATTAAAAGCACTGAGGGCTCTCAAATAGTTCCCAGGCTACTTTCTGGTAGAATGACAGGATAAGGAGATCAAAATTTAAAACGTCATTCCACTATGGCTCTTTAAAGACAAAAAAACTCATCAATAATTCTCTGAAGAACAGGCCTGCCTGCAAAAATAAGTTTGATCACTCAACCCAAGAATTTTCTTTTCCTCTTCCAGCTTTTGCAGTGGCCCAAAGCTCGCACAGTCACAACTGCCTGTCCCTGCTCAGAACCCAGGAATTGGATAAAATTTGACAGGAAGAAGGTTCAGTTCGCTCCAGTACCAACCTACCCATGCCTGGTTGCTCTGTCTTTTGGAAGTAGGCAGATATTACCATTGAAACGCTGTTAATAATAATAAATATAAGTACAATACAGTAATAATAAAGCACTTAGTGCTTTATTTTCACAGATAAGCCACTTAACATGGTTGTTGATAATATTTAATATTTATACAAAACATTAAAGTCTGTAGAACGGAATGAATTCTGCAAAGTTCCCACCTAAACCCAAGTGTAGTTCATTGGGAACTTAAGAGATCCCCTGAGAAGGAGGTGTAAGCTATTCAAACCAATAGCTACATCTGAAATGTTCTGTCCTGTTGATTTGGCACCAGTTAAAGAGGAAAACCATGACAGAGTGGAGAGTAAAAATTCATTTTCTCAACCTCTAGCCCCACTTTGATACTACCGCCATCACTTGTACATAACAAGCTAAGTACAGGCAAAAGGCACAGAGCTGTACGTGGAATTACTACACTTAAGGATTTTTACTGTGGTTTTTGTTAGCACTGTTTATACAGCATTTTTCAAGATCCTTGGCTTGGTACAAAATGAGCTGGAATCAAAAGGAGCGTTTCTACTTATTTCAAGTGATTGAAGTCATGGACACACTAAAACAACTCTTGTATTTTAGCATTTCTAATATATCACACAATATACAGCCTCTTTCGTTATCTTTTTAACTAACTGTCACTGTAAAAGGTGACAGAAATGCTTGTGTCTTTGATCCCTGTTTTCTGTCTGTGATGAAAAGTGAGGCTGCTGTACAAGAAGTCCATTAAGTTTATAATCATTGTTTGGAAGTGAATCATTGAAAGAAAAGTTTGTTTCCAGAGATAAGAAAACCATTCACTTACATTAGTAGTCTTTTTATAATAATCTATGTTGTTGATGTCTCTGGCTAAACCAAAGTCTGCTATTTTCATGACATTATTTTCAGTTACCAAAACATTTCTTGCAGCCAAGTCTCGATGGATACACTGGAAAGATAAAGAAAAAAGGCCCACTGAAATAGACTGTTGTAAAAGTGAAATTACTTCTCCACCATAACTAAGTCTCCTTTACAGATTTTAACCTAAATCACAAGGTGGGAAAGCCACACGTTTACTACAAGCCTGTGAAATATGAATGCCTTAATTACTGCAATCCATCCCCTCAGTTGGTGTTTCAAAGTTGAACAGCCCCAAGAAGCTTCTTAGAAAAGCCTGGCTTATTTGAGAGTTATATTTTGCTAAGGCTGGAAGCTTGGGTGGTGACCCAACGTCTGCCAAGCTGTTTGTGATTCATTCTCCATTACACGTGGCCAGGTTCAGGTATTGCAGCACTTTAATTGCAAATACTGTTAATGAGCATTTTAGTATGCTGCTTCTCTTAAATTATATTTTCTCATCAGAGCTAAAACCTGACAGTCTGGATCAGTGTAACTGTTTTTAATATAAAAGATCTCAGTATGAGATATACCCACAGTACATAATGTTAAAATACATGTCTAGGGTGTGTGTATTGCCTTCAACCATGAGACTACAACAATTTAATTTTGAAGAAGAAAAAAAAAATATATAATCTGGGCTGGGCTGTGTGGTTTTTAAACAATTTTGACACTGAAACTAAAAATGTTATCTCCTTGGAGATTTTTCCTTCATGTCAGCATTATCCTGAAAACTTGCGCAACTGATTCTTGACACTGAAAGGACATTGTGACTGCTCTGAATATTATTCCTGTGTTTCAGCAGCCTTATTATGGTTGATACCAGGTGCCGGCCAGGGCATGGTAAGAGACATTGCATTTGGAATCCCCCCAGGATATTCTACTTCTTTTCAAGTTAAATATCCTTTCTTTTCCTCCTCAATTCTGGATTACTCTTTATGTTGTCCTCTTTATTTCAGCATGTGCATAGACATGCTGGACTGAACCACTACAAAAAACTGTACAACAGCCAATTTCTTTCTTGCATTATAAGTTGCCCCAGCAATTTTCTGAGATCTCTTATCCTGCAGGGGTAACATGAGCCTCCAAAGCTTCTGCTCCTCACTGGGTTAGCCATGGGGAACTGCCAAGAAAAACCTGCTCCAGCAATGCCTTCATGTGCACAGGACCAGACAACAGCACACGCCTTCAGCATCAAATCAGTCTTCTAATTCAGCATCAGCAATGCTACGTGTCCTGGTTTTGGCTGGGACAGAGTTAACTTTCTTCCCAGCAGCTGGTGTGAGGCTGTTTGGGTTTGTGCTGAGGAGAAGCTGATCACACACTGACGGTTATAGTTGCTGCCAGGACAGTCAAGGACTTTCCAGCTTCTCTGCTGTGCCAGTGTCTGCAGGGGCAGGAGGAGCTGGGAGGGAGCACAGCCCCAAGTACTAGCCTAGGATTCAAGCTTAGGTTTAGGATTGAGACCCAAATTGGACAATGGTCTATTCCATATCATGCACGTCATGCCCAGTGTATAGATAAGGTTCTGTCTGGAAGTTCTACCCCACTCCTCTCTCTGAGTTGCCCCTCTCTCAGGGTTTTCTCTTGCTTTCTTGGTCATCTCTGGCTCTCTTGGATGCTCGGGCTCTTATTTCTTCTCCGGGATTGCAGTTTCGTGACTCTCTCTGCTCCGGGATCATTAGCTGGGAAGGGGCTGAGTCTTGGTCATTGGGTGGTAAGAAGTGTCACTGTGTACCACTCATTTGTATATTTGTATAAATTACTATTATTATAATCATAATTATTTTCAATTTTATTGTGGTTTAGTT
>NW_010109117.1:0-21855 GCF_000699245.1 Pterocles gutturalis
ACACGGATTGCCTGTGGTGAAGGTGGAGAGGGAACGGGGGTGATTCGAGGAGAGGAGGGTCGTGATGGGGTCAGGGCTCAGCAGCAGAGCTGGTGTCTTCAGGGGGTGTCTGTGCTGTCTGGTTCCCCACAACAGACAAACTGTGAAGAGTAAAGGGAGGTTTTGAGATTCTTCAGTATGCCATTCGCAGATAACTCTAACCTTCTTGGGAAACATATGACATTAACATGTAACTGTAAGTCATAAATGACTTACAAGTGCCAGAAGGAGAGAAATTTGAGTTCAAGACTGTTATTAAAGCAATATGTTCTTAAGTTTACACAATGCATCCTGCTCCAGTTGAGGCGGTTCACCTCACCCACAAGGAAAAATACAGCAGAAGAGCAACTTCCTTTAACTGCTGTGCAACTTGCAGCACAGACCTATTTTTTGACTGCATTTTAGGAATCTTGGTTCAGTTATACCTACAGTATTGTAAAACATGTCCCTGAGATCAGAATTAACTGTAGAAGTAGGACCCAAGACTACCAATCAAGGTAAGACCTTCAGTGTCCTGGTTTGCTGCCTTAAACTTTAGGGGGGGTGAATGTCTGTGTCTCTTTGATTGTGGCAATCTCCTGAAGAGGTGGGTGACTGACGTGCATCTGGAGTCTTCTCGAATATTCTGTTCTGTTAACCTGATCTAATATTCTCAGGTCTTGCAAATGCACTGACTGGAAAGACAGGCAAGCAATAATTTAGCAGCCATTTGTTTCAGACTTGCAGATCTACATGTTTGTTAGATTTTTGTGATAAACTAATTGACAGTTGAAAAAAAAAACAAAAACTGACATTAGTGATCTTAAGTTCCTGCACATCTGGTTTGTGGAGCTTGCTCTCCAGATAAGGTGTATACCAGTAAGAGACTTCCTGAGGAAGAGTGATGGATGTTCCAGTTAATTTTCATATCCAAGGACAGGTTACATCATTGGTGTGACATTCAGCCTTCTGTTCTTATTGATTAACCCCAGCGAATACAGGCAGTGGAAAGCTTAAATAGCTTTACCTGTAATTGTATTCATTGTTATATTGCTGTACATTTTCTACTTAAGGCAAATTCCTTTTCAAACAACAATAAAGGACAATGAAACTGCTTGACTAGTTCTTGTACACCAAGTGCTTCCTGCTCGTGGTGCTTATTGTTTTTAATGTAAGCAATAAAGTCTTGGCAGCTCTCCTTCATGTCACTTAAAAATTGGATATGCCTTTTTCAGTTGCTGCTGAGGCAAGACTTGCAATTACCACAGGTCTGGAAGGCATTTTACATATTTGTACAGCAGCCTCACTTATTCATTTGCTAAATGAACACAGCAAGTACAGTGTCTCTGTGTCATTTTAATAACTTACGGAGCCATCATGAACTTCACATAAAGTTGGTCAGGGTTAGAGACTTCAAAAAGGGGAAAGTTCTGCTAATTTCATGAAAAATACTGTTTTGCAAAAAAGGTGCCCCCACTTAAAAAGACAACATTGCATAGGCTCATTCCTTGTTTCTAGGAAGCTGCTGGGAAGGAGGGAGTCTTTAGGTGGCTTGTCCCCAGAAGCTTTTTGCTTCTTATTGCAGATCAGGGAATCCAGTCAAGAGACATACTGCTGTAGCAGATCAGGCTCCAGTCAGTCCTGTTGCTCATAAATATACTTGTTATAGTCATAATTTGAATTCTGAATAGTCAGAGAAAGATGAGATCACTGTAGACTGATGTAATATCTGCAGGTGCTGATCCCCAGCCCTCCTGGAGTTTCAGATGTCCAAGTTATAAAATTTTCTCTTAGCACTATGGTTTCCTCCGAAGGGAGGGAAACTTCACTCTGTAACTATTTGTAAATTCAGCAGATTCTTCAAGTAGTTTCTCAACAATTCTGTTCAGGAGGTTCAGGTATCACCAGCTGATAAAGAGTATCTATGGAGCTGTAAGCTGTATTTTGTATAGACACGCAATTTATTGTCGCTGGTGGTGTGCTGGCCAAGTTACAGCTCAGCTCAGGTCTGAACCTCCTGGTGCTGATGAATGATCTCTGCCGAACGCTGCTGTGTACCACTGTACATGGGAATCAACAACTGTATTACAGAGAAGCCTGGTACCTGGGTTTAGACAGCTGACAGAGTCAGCTTAATGCCACAACACAGATTTTATGTGTTTAAGACTCCTTTTCCTTTGTCAGCTTCGTTGTTGTACGGTGCCTGTGGGAGAGGGGCGCGCTGGGCAGCTGTTGCTGTCACAGTGCTGCTGCAGCGTTTGCCACTCCCCTGTCTGCTAGGTTTCTCTGGCAGCTGTTAGCAAATGCATATTCCTTTATAAGTGTACCTGTAGAAGGAAAACTTGTGCTAGACAACAACCTGGAATCTCAATGACTGCTTTTAATGTTACTTTAAGAGTCTCTGTTTTTCTTGAGCTGTTTCCATGTATAGGACAGGCTTCCTGATGATCTTGGGTTTTTTTAGTGTGAAGTTCTGCTTTGAATAAACATTACTGTATTTTGTAGACGACTTTTGAAAACCATGTTTGTAAATGCATTTCCGCAGACCACACACCACACTTCTTCTCCACCCCCTACGCTTGTGCAAGTAGCTGCCAGTTGTCTAAACCAGAGTTACGTTTGGTTTGTGCATCGATAGAAGAGTGGGCTCTCTTTTTCCCCTACCCTCAGCCTCTACGCCTATTGAATACCCTCCTTTAGAGTAGAACAATTAGCTTGTTTTCTTGCCTATTTTTTCTTACCCGTAAATTTCTGAAAGTATTAGTAAAAGCTGCTTATTGGTTCTTATTTTGTTAAGGTCTGTTAAAACAATTTTTTTTCATTTATTGTCGTTTCAGTCCCCGCATGCTGCTCAGCTCGCTACAGTCTAGCACTGCTGGCCTTCTTCGGGTTCTTCCTCCTGTACGCATTGCGTGTGAACCTGAGTGTTGCTCTGGTGGATATGGTAGAGCCTAACACGAGCTTAGTGAAGAATACGACTTCCAATGTGTGTCCGGAGCATTCCTCCACCATAACTGTTCCTCGCAACACAACGGTGAGGTCTCAAACATATTGTCCTGTGATGTGGCATGTAAAAATGTTTTTATAGAAGTCTGTGGTTGATGACTCATGGTTAGGTGGCAAAAAACTGGGCTCTCTTTACCCAATGGCCCTTTCAGTGGTTCCTTTAAAGCTATTCTGAAAAACAAGAGCCTTAAATGACTAGCTAACTTGGAAATGCTGTGCTAAGGGTCAGGTTTTATGTATGTCCGTTCTGTGCTATTTATTACAAATTGCCAGCCTGACCTTGTAGATCTCCTATGACTCACCATTTTATAACCCAGTTGTCACTGTTACTTCTGCGTCAGAGCTCACGTCACTGTCTGTATTTGCCTGTTCTTTGTACACTCTCAATGGCATGAAATTTCATTACAAGTTAACCTGTAATATTTTTCTCCTTGGTTCTTTGATTTCTTTCCCGGATCACAATTCTTGTCTTTGTATCCTTTATCTCTGACTTCCCTTCCAGCAATCCTTAAAATCACATTTCCTAACTGAACAGAACTGTTGGATATGAGAAAATGCTTTTTTTTTAAAAAAAAAAAAAAAAGCAACCAACTTTGTGAATTTGGACTTGCATAGATCTCATCTTGTAATTGAAGTTTATTACTGAGCACTCTTGCCATCTTCCTGCCTGCATTTTGTTTGCTTGTTTAGAGGTCATTTATTATTTATAACGAGCAAATTATAACGGCAAACTTTATGGGAGGAAGATTCTGTCATATCACTTCTGTGAAATGTATGCTGTTCCTTTAGATGCTCATAAATTGGGCTTTTGGAATGATCTCAAACTTCATAATCACTTTATTGGACAACAGCTCATGTCTTCTTGCTGACTTCCTTTATAGCTTCAGGCTCCTTGTCTCAATCATCTTTGCTTCTATTGCTTTGTCTGCTAAACTCATCTTCCCTCTGCTGTGTTTATCCTGTTCTTGTAACTACCCTTGTGAGTCCTGTCCTTGGCTGCTCTCTTTCTTTATATGAAATTTAAGCATCTGCATCTCCTTGTTTGCTTTTCTGTCCATAAATTTTCTGCAGGAAAAGCCAGAGTGTCAACACGGATACAGAAGTGGGAGTCACACTCATGCAGACTGTGTAGCTGTACCTGTGTCACCTGGCCCAAGTCGCTTAAAACTCCAAAAGGGATAACTGCCCAGGCACTTACATTTCACATTGTAATGATTTTCATACTTGGGCTAGATATGTCTGGATAGGCTGTAAACCACCTGAATCAGCTTTCAACACAATTTTAATTGCAGTATAGATGTGTATAGGGGAAGGAAACCCTTGGGAGGAGGCCATCAAAGACTTGTAATTTAGGTGTAAAGGACAAAATGGTGGGTCAAAGTTGTATAAAATACAGTCAGAGAAACTGCTATTTTGAACTTACTGCATTTTGGGTTTTTTTTCTCTTTTTAGGGGGAAAAATATTCTTGGGACGCTGACACTCAAGGATGGATCCTTGGTTCTTTTTTCTATGGCTATATCATTACTCAAATTCCAGGAGGATATCTTGCAAGCAAAATTGGAGGAAAGCTGTTACTGGGGTTTGGCATCTTTGGTACATCTGTGTTTACCTTGCTTACTCCCTTAGCTGCAAATTTGGGAGTTGGCTACCTCATAGCTGTCAGAGCCTTGGAAGGACTGGGAGAGGTAATCCTTTTTCTCTGTGTAACTTGAAAATGTATCTGAATAATTTATTAATATATTGTGGTGATTAGACCCTGTGGGTGTCAGTATGCTGGAGTAAGTACTATATGGATTGTTTCACTATGAGTAGCTTAAATTTTATTGAATAATTTAAAAGTTTGCCCTGTAGTTTAGCCTAAGCTTTTTGAATATGAAGAAGGTTTTATTTTTAAGGACACTTGAGACAAAACTAGAATTATCCCTTCTTATTTGTCAGAAACCAAATTGTTTCAGACCACTATTGTTTGTATTCTCGCAGCTTTTCCAATCCATGCAGAATCAAAAGCAGGAGAAATTAATTCTGCCTACTAACACTCCTACCTTGCAAACTTTTTTCAATGTGATTTCTTGCTAAGCAAGAAACTAACAGATTGTACTACTGCTTTTTAATGAAATATGCTTTGAAATATGCAAAGTTGAAGGGAGTGCTAAAATTGTCATGTTTCAAAAGAGTGAAATGTTGTTTTCTAGGGTGTTACCTTCCCAGCCATGCATTCGATGTGGTCTTCTTGGGCTCCTCCATTGGAACGCAGCAAACTCCTTAGTATTTCATACGCAGGTGAGAAATTCCCATGCTGGTAACAGGATTATACATTTTTATTGCAGTAACAGGGAGGATTGACTTAAATCAAAGGGATTTATATTAAAAATTTTAATCAGCATTTAATCTGGAAAGCGTAACATTGAATTAAATCTTGCTTTGGATTCATTATTTTCATTTATTCATAGCTCTTGTAACCCTGAGAAAAGATATTGATGTGCAACTCAGTATAAACTTCAGACTAACTTTGGTATAAAGCAGTGCAAAGAGTTACTGTGAAGCTAATTCATAGAAGATACTGTAAATAAAGGAGGTTTAGTATTAGGAACAGCAAAGCTGGCGCAGAATCACAGAACAGAGGTGTTTGGTTGGCTTTTTGTTTGGGGGTTTTTTAAAGTGTTTTTGGAGGAACTTGAGGAAGAAAATATCCAAGGTCCTAGTTGTTGCTGCAGGAGCTCCTTGTTAGCGACCGACACTCCCTGACCAGGTCCTTTTAGATATTCTATGAATAGGGGTGATGTTTGATATCAGATTTACTTATTTGAAGGTAGTTGATGTTACACAGTGTTTTTGATTTAGCAGAGTAACACCAAATACACTGAAAGCACAGTACAAATGTAAGTTAGCACTTAGAAAAACAGAGTAATTGCAATACACGTTGGCACTACTGGTCTCTGAGATGCTCACTGTCACGACTCTGGGAATCCCTGGTTGCCAGGAAGGAAAATGTGGGTTGGAGGCAGCTCAAGTCTGTTGTTCTCTGAGAAATTCTGTTGTTAATGGTTTAGTTTTTATACTTTATGCTGGGCTGAGCCATGTATTCACTCCCCTCATGCTGGTCTGGCTAACTCAGGGAGACAGTCACACTTGTAACGAACTTTGGGAGAGGCAGCACCTGATCCACTCAGCTGTTGATACAGTCAGCTGAACACTCAACAAAGGCCACTGCCTGCTCCCCTTTGTGTTTGGTTAAAGTCAGCTTTCTTTGCAACAGCCCTGGTCAGTCACACCCTGTATTATGCCCTGAGCTGTGTGGACACATCTCCACTGAGCCTTCGTCTGGTTTTTGGGTTTATTGGTCAGTCACATTGCTTGATGCAGCATTTGTGGGGCAGGTTAAAAATGTAGCTTTCTGAATTTACTGGTCAAAATTGATGTTATTCTTCGAGGATGACAGACTTTGCATTTACTTGGTGAAGTAATGGTTTGTTTTACTCACTCTTGTTAGTATTAACTCTGTTACTGCTTTCTTATTCGACCTGGGCTTCATCAAGAAGACAGGACTGTACCGTGTAAGCTGGCAACAGCTTCTCAAGCAGACAAGCCAGTCTAGTGGCTCACTTGTGCCAACAGGAATGAATCTTTTCTTCCTCGCATTTCCTCGCTTCCTTCCTAGCCGAGTGTCTCATACAGTGCTATTTCAGGCAGTCATCAGACTCTCCCATGAGCCACTTTAACCCACCTAATGCAGCAGAAAGCGTTTTCTTTTTTTTAATCTGTTTTCTGCCATATTAATGAAGTAAATCTGCTTTAGAAGAAGTCTGTCTGAGAGCCAGCACACAAATCAAGCAAAGAGTTGGGTTTGGCATTTACTGCATTAACAACTGGGAGCTTTTAAACTGACCTTTCCTGTGAA
Source organism: Pterocles gutturalis (assembly GCF_000699245.1). NCBI lineage: Eukaryota > Metazoa > Chordata > Aves > Pterocliformes > Pteroclidae > Pterocles > Pterocles gutturalis. Next base: position 6,924 of record NW_010109117.1, read on the forward strand.
ATTGTATGCCAGTGTACTAGTGAGAAGAGGCTGTGACCTTGAACTGACAATTGTTAGCAGTCATGGACAGATAAGGCATCTTGTGCAAACTTGGCAGATTGTTTCCTTTTTCACACATTTTCATGGTTGGCAGTCATGTGGTTTGTGGTTTGCTTAATCATGATCATGTTGATTTTTTAAGAGAACGTATGTAGTTGTTATTTTCATTTATATGTTGCATGAAGTATGTGGTTTTGTTGTTTGTGGTTGAAGCTTTCTGCTTCAAATAAAAATTATTGTTTTCATGAAGATGGAATCTAGGCAGCCAGCATATCAACATGGTGTATTGTTTTCTGAGTTGAGATTGCGTTTGGAGAAGTGATCATATAAGCTAGCATTGAGAGACAAGGTCTGCTGTTTATCACTGTTCATCAGTAGAGTTCCGAAGTATGTAAATAATATGTGCTGGGTTTATGGTTTAGATTTGGGGCAAGGGGGAACCCTCCATCCTTTGCAAAATATATATTGAATTACAGACTCAAGAATAGTTCTTTCCTGCTTTGGCTTGTATCTAAACTGGAGTCTGCCCACCTTTCCCTTCTTCCTTGCCTAATCCTGCACCCTGTCGAATTCAGGGACCATGGGGTTTGAACCTGCTGGTTATATGGATGCCTTCTGGCTCCTGTTTCTAGTATTCCTGTTTCTGTGGAGCTAGCAGGAGTTATGAGAAATGCAAATTGATTATATCAAGTCAGAGTATTTCCCCTCCGCCAAGTCCTTAATCCTACTGTGGTCTGCTCTCTCTCGTTTTGCAGCAATGTCAGTTGACTAATTTGCCTTGTTTTGGAGGTCCTAGAGCCATCACTTTATTGGAGATGAACGTGCCAAGAATCCCTGACTTTAACGGTTTTTTGCTTGTAATTTTGGATGCTTAGGACTTTGTGACCCCATTTACTTGGAGCTGCCGAAGCAGCTTACTGTGCCCATGTTTCTTGAAGGTGGGATGGCAGCCCTCTATTGGTGGTGACAAATCTTTTCTGCCTGATTTATTGCAGAAAAATAAAATAACTGTGAAATGACACTTAGTTTAAGGGGTCTGTAGAAGATCTGATTATTATTTTTCCACTTGTTTTGCTTTCTTCTGCTAGGTGCACAGCTGGGTACTGTTGTCTCTCTGCCACTATCTGGTTTAATTTGCTACTATATGAACTGGGTTTATGTGTTTTACATATTTGGTAAGTGGCTTTTTTTAATTATTAAAAGTACAATCCATATTATTTTTGAAAACTAGTTTTAGGTTTAAAAGAATTGTTTGACATGTAGGGTTGGTATTTCATTCCTCCTGGGAAATTAGAGGCGTTTAAAGCTAAGCAGATTCCTGTGCGTGGTTGTGAGAGCCTTGCTTCCAGTGGGCAAAGCTGTCTCTGGGTTGGACAAAAGCTGGTACAAGTCAAATGCTCTTAACTCTCCTGCCACTTGAAACAACAGGCTGAAACTTCTTATTTGAAGTGTGAAATTGAGTTAATAACTTTAATCCCAGCAACAGACTTCTCTGAATGAAAGAACATGTGAAAAGTTACTGTGGCTTCGAACAGAAACTGGGTGGAAAATCTCTCTAGCAGTCACAGGAGCCCTGAAGGAATGCCCAAAATGCAAGGCATAGCATGTTTACTGTGGGTTACCTTCTAGAAGAAGCTCAAACACTGGAAATGTTTTCTAACAGCATGTCATAAATCTACCTGATGCTTTTTATAGGTCTGTTTACATGCCTGAGCTGTTTCATATTCTGCACGGGAAGGGAGAATCAGAATACAAAACAAGGGTTACACTGTCCTCCACAAAACCACTTCCAACTTTGGTATAAATAAAAAGGATTCAAAACAAAGACTTGGACAAAATTAAATAAGTTACAGTGTTATAGCTACATAAAAGTACAGTTGATTTGGACTGACTATTGAAAAATCACCTTTTTCAAATGACAGTTCTGGGGTTTGGCTTAAAAAAGAAGAGGAGGGTTGGTACATCAGTTAAACTGCGTGTCGTGGTATTCTGTGTATGTGCACAAAGTATTTTTTGTGATTAAACTTAATGTGAATTTTTATTTCCTCAGGGTGAGCCACATCCTTTGTGGCTGTCCCATGTGACTGATAAAAATACAAATGTATGTGCATGCAACTTTCTTGCTGTATGAGGCACTTCCAAGAGGAAGAAAAAAACCAACCAAAAAACCACTTTTCTGCTTAATCCTCTTTATTGCTTATTACCTCTAAATGTGCATTGTTAAGCCACTTTGGGGAACTTCTGTTTGTAAGTAGATAGAAATAAAAACAGAGCAATTATATTGAGTGAATAACACTTTCAGATTATTTAGTTAGAAGTTTTTTCTAAATATTCCAATATAATTTTAATGAACATTATTTTTCTATTTCTTTACCCATCTTTTCTCAACAATAGGTGCACTTGGGGTATTATGGTTCTTCTTCTGGATGTGGTTGGTTAGTGATACACCAGAAACTCACAGGAGCATTTCACATGCTGAAAGAGAATATATACTCTCTTCTTTAAAAGATCAGGTACAGTATTTTGGTATACTCGTACTTACTTAAGCAAGAACATAAACCACAAATATTGTCATTGGCATCATGCTCTGTTGATGTCTAGAAGAACATCCTTAATCTGAGACAGAGGCAGAATTTGTCAAACAAAAATTTAAAAACACAGAGCAGTTGTTTAAGTGAGAAACGATTGTTAATCAAACAAATAATTTGTAATAATGCCTTTTGTCACAGACATTGTTGTGAGGCTTTTTAAATAAAAAAACTCAAGTCTATCACTTCTCTTTAAACTAGATCCAGACCTGTATAATGTCTTTAAACTTTGCAATACAACATTTTACAGCTTTTTTTCAATGTGTCTTCAAGGGTGAGAAAGAGATCACTGTTTATGGAGAAAACATTTTGAAAATGATGATGAGCCTGTCCCTAGAGTGTGTATAAGAGTTTGGTCCTGTGACTTGGGATATGTGTTTAGAACCTGTGAAGCTGGCTGAGAGACCAAAGTTAATATCTAGGATTAAGTAGGAAAGATCCAGATAAATGAACACTTTTGTTTAGGGTGTGATTTTAAATATTTAATCATTTACAGTAAAAGCAGTAAAAGCACCATATCTCAACAAGGGAAGGTACATTTTTTGAAATTCTGATTACAAAATATAGTAGTAATTTGTTTACTTTGCAATGACAAACAACAGAAGGAAGGTACATTGGTATACGTGCAGTGAGAAGTGAACGCAGTAACTCGTTCATTGCTGGTTACTTGTGTCTGTAGACTGAGACTCATTGTGTGCCCTTCAGAATGAGTGATCAGTATAGATTTGGGTAGGATCAAAACACTGTATTTAGTGAATGTTCACGTTGATGTCCTGATCCTCCTTCTCTTCGCTTTTTCTCTGCCTCCTGCTTGCTAGCTTTCTACACAGAAATCTGTTCCCTGGAGACCTATGCTGGAGTCCCTTCCGCTCTGGGCGATCGTTGTGGCACACTTCTCTTATAACTGGACTTTCTATACGCTTCTTACGCTCTTGCCCACATACATGAAGGAGATCCTGCGGTTTGATGCACAGGAGGTGAGATAAATAAAAACATAGTCACTTTCTTCTGAATTAAAGAAAATAAATCACAGAGATCTTCCCTGCTGTTTAGAATACGTGAACCTGTGTAAGAATGTAAGAACCTTGCAATGTAAATGTACAGCTGGGAAATGGTAAAATAAATCCCCACAATTAAGCAGATGAATCAAAAATGTTGCCTGCCTTGTAATTTCCACCTTTTTTCAGGACTTATTTGACATTTAGCTTAATGCTAGCTTTCAAGTTCATTTTTTCTGGTTGAAGATGCATGTTACCCGTTTTTAACTGCTCCAATTTAAAACAATAACTATAAAAAGATTTTTCTCTATTCTGGTTTGTATGATTGCTTCAGATTTTGTAGCTTGTTTTATGGCTTCTGAAATACTATATACTACTTTGCTCACTCATAAAGGAGAACATTTCCAGTTAAAAAGGAAAAATAAAACTAAGTAAATAATTGGACAAGTGGCATTTTTGAAAATAGTTTAAGGAGGCTGGGGAGAAGCTTCAGTCTGATTGGATCCCTTTCCAAATGGGCACTTTCTTTACTTTCCTCAATGAGCAGCATAGGTAAAATACCTTTTCTTTAGTAAGGTAAATAGGGTGAAACAAAATCGTAGACTTAAAGTACTGGAATAGTGCTTTTTGACGAAATTTTTTAAAAAATGAAATTATTTATCTGGGAAAAATTACAGGGGCAGGGGAGTGTAGCGTTCTTATTTACAGCAATTACTTGACTGTACTGGTCTTTATTTAATGAGAAAGTTTCAGTGATAACATAGTTTACCTGGAGAAGCTGGTACAGCTCAAGTGAGAAGGTGCTTAGACATTTCAAGAGGTTAAGCATAGTCTTTTAGTACGGGACTGGTTTAGAGCAAACTGAAGATGTACACCATGCAGGAAAGCAGTGCTGCCAGAAATCTTTGGAGGAAAGGATGGGGAATCTCAGCGTTAGAAAAGAAGGTTGCAGTAGGGCAAGCTGCAAAATGGCTGGAAAAAACGAGCTGAAGTTGCTGGTTTCGTTCCTTATTATGCCTCTTGAGGGAATGCTTGCATAAACACCTATGAAAGTAATTTTCTACCACAGACCTCAGTTGCATGTGTTTTATAAAACGTTGTCACATTAAATGCTAACAGGTTCTGGTTTCCTATGTCTCTGGGTTATGTTTCTGCTTTTTGGAGTGACTTAGAGTGCTGACTGTTGTGAACATTAAAAAAAAAAAAACTTGCATAATAGGGTTGCACTAACTTTGTTGCCACATATTTAGATGGAAATTGCATTACTGTTTAAAATATTATACAGTTGCTACTGTATAGTCCACCTAGTTTCCATCCTATAATGAAGGGATTGGTTAAAAAATAATGCTGTCTTTGAACAGTGCTTCAAAATAAGGTGGGTTTTTTTATTACTGAGAGTATCTTCTATTTTTCAAAATTTTACATACTGCTTTTGAAAGCTGAGCATTGAAACCCAGCATGTTTGAGTGCTGACAGAGTGGATTTCAGGTGGGGATGTGTTACTGGTCTCATTTCAAATTAAATTTCCTAGGGAAGGTTTCACTTCTCTGACAAATATACATTTTGTAATAGTGTAGAAAAGTTAGAGTGTTGCTATCCAGTAGCTATCCAAATACCTCATTTTAATCACAGATTAGGTCAAATCATAGCTCTGTTATCAGTAATTATCCATAATTGTGTGGAAAGGCTGTAAGCTTATGCAGGTTAGTACTACCTTTTGTTTCCCCTCACAGAAAAAACATGAAGAATCAGGCAGAAGTCTCTAAACAGCCCGTGTTTAAAGTAATGGGAGTTAACAGGTGACTTCAGCGTAAGTAATGTCAGGTCCTGAATAATAGCTTTGCTATGAGATCATGGGATGTCTAGCCTGGATCTGATGAAAGTCCTAGTTGTGTATCTTGTCTCTGGTTACAGCCAGCATCAAATGTTTCAGCAGATAGACAGGATAATACAGTCTTGAAGAGTTACAGTAGTACAAAACCCTGAGATTCCCTAGAGCTTTCAAAATTCTGAATAATATTTACAGCTTTCACTTACTTTTGTAACTCACCCAATAGCCTGTCCTACATGAAATTGGTGTTTCTGGAAACTTGCACGATCAGGTTAATGTCCACGAGATATCTTCATGTATAGCTTTCTTTTTCCTCAACCCACTTGCTGATTTAAACCTTTGAGTTTGTGATCTGGCTGCATTGATAGTTATGGATTAAGTCATGCAATGGAGAGTTTACACATTGGTATCTTTAAAATGCTTTGCTTTTTCTGTTCCTAGGTTTTTCTCTTATGATAATACCAACAATAGTTACGTTGATGGATGGTTTTGACACCTCTGGTTCAGTCTCTCTAACGCTCCAGCACAAGTGATTTTTCAGCATATTGAATTGCCATTTCAGTGTTTTAACTGTCTCTTTTTGCCTCCTTAACAGAATGGGTTTTTATCTGCCCTACCTTATTTTGGCTGCTGGTTATGTATAATTCTGTCTGGGCAAATTGCTGATTATTTACGGGAAAAACAGAACTTGTCCACTGTTTGTGTTCGCAAATGTTTTACCCTAATAGGTAGGTGTTAGTATCATCTCTGTTTAGAATATATATAGGATCAATCTGGGAAAAGTTACGGGTTTGGGAGAGTAGTGTGCCATTCTGCTGCGAGATCAGGCAGGATTGTGCGTGGCTTGAGAGGGGCTGCTTTATTTGTACCGTAATTTGTCAAGAGCAAATCCTGCCTTTTTCCATAAAAAAGTAGGCCTACTGGATAAGAGAAAGATAAGAGATTGCCAAAAGCTTTGTTTGGGTGAAGATACATAATTCTTACAAGCAAACTAATTAAATAAGTGATCAGGTAGGACCACCATTACAGTGGTGATAACTGCTTGACAGAATGGTACCTTGCGAATGGCTTTCTCAGGCTGAGACGGGACATTGCCCTCCGTTGAGCCTGTTCCCAGCCCGGCGTTGTTCAGCGTTTTATTTCAGATTTAAGTAACTGAGTGGGATGCACGTGCAAAAATTACACTTCCTACCAGGGCAGGGAGACCAAATTAGAATCCAAACTGGTCTTGACTAATTGGGAGGAGAGATGATCCGAAATCACCAAGAGATCAACAAGATGAGGTTTTTAACTAATACAGGTAAAAGGCTGTGCTTAGACAGGAAGTGTTGATTGCTGAATGAAAGAGGAGGCAGGGGAAAGAAGGGGAAAAAAATTGTATTAGGCATAGGATCCACACAAGTTGCAGCGTGCTTGGTGTATGCCCATCCTTGCTGCCTTCTCAATTCTGCTGGTTCAGTTGCGTTCTTTAAAGCAGCTCTTACAGTAAACTCGCAAGCATTTGTTATATTGTAAGCATCCGCTGTTCTGGTGATCCAGTTTACTGCAGGGCCTCGCACCCAGGTGTGTTCCACGGAGGGGGAAACATGCTGGACTCTTGGGTTGGCTTAATCAACAAAAGCGTGTACTTGGAGCTATTTTCAGAGGTCATGATGAGGTCGTGTACTGGGCACTGGGTACCAGAGTTAACTGCAGACACGAAGCAGCGTGCACGAGCTCACGGTGGCTGCTCAGCTCTTTCCAGAACCTGATGGAGCATCTCTAAAGCTAGCCTGGATTCTCTAAATTGTACAGCAGCATCCGATACAGATATACCAGACATTCAGATCTTGCAAATGTGAAATAAAGCTTGTTCTAGTAGGTGTCTGCAGGAGAAATACATACATGTATACGCATGTATTTGTATGGACCCTTCCAGTTTAGCTTTATTAGGATCTGCAGAAGGCAGTGCTTGCTCCTGGAAACTGGAGAGTTAAATGGGGATAATGTCTTTGCAGTGCACTGTTCACTTGCCAGTGCCAGTGTGGCTTCTATTATTTTTATAACAATAAATAAAATTAATTTGTGAAGTCACAGTATCTGTTGATTTTTTTTTTTTTAGTTTTTTTTATCTAGCTGAACTTTGTTCTTTGCAGCTAGAGAGGGATTTTTCTGGTCTAGCTCTCATCTCCTGAGGCAGCAATGGGTTTGCAGCTTACCTGCTTTTCCCTGCAGGCCCGCTGTAGTGCGTGTAGGGCAGTGCAGTACTGGTTCTGTGCACCAGGCAGTGCTGGAGGTCCTATAGCAAATGTACACACAGAGCCTCTTAATGCCTCCTGTTGAAAGTCCATTGATTCTAACATTTCTGTCCTAAAGGAATGATTGGACCTGCAGTGTTCTTAGTAGCAGCTGGGTTCATAGGCTGCAACTACGCACTGGCTGTTGCGTTTGTGACCATATCGACAACCCTGGGAGGATTTTGTACATCTGGCTACAGCATCAACCATCTGGACATAGCACCTTCGTAAGTATTGCTGAAGCTATTGTCAGTGCACCTCACACATTTATCACCACTTTTTTGTGTGTTGCTGGGATTTAGGTGTGGACCACGTGCTGTACAGACCTGGAATGTAAACACGGACAATGATTCAGGTTTACAATTTTAAGCACTGTATGTGCAAAAAATGCAAATTTGGCAGAGGATATGATATGTACAACAGTCTGGAATAACTCAGTTTTTGATCCTGCAGTAATAAATAATATAATTCCTGTAATTATATTTCCTAGGTTTTTGTCCTGTTTGATTAATGATCTTAACAGGACAGTGTTTTTGGAACAGTGCAATACAATTAAGTGTTTCATCCTTTTTAACTTTTCTGTCAGAACTGTCAACCTTTAGCATAAGCATAACCATATTTAAGCGTTGTGATACAGGCAAATTATTTGTATTTGAAAAATATATTCTATACACTGCTGTCAAAATGTCCTTATGAGTAGGTGACCTGTTAGTAGGTGATAAGTCCTGTATGTACAGGATTAAACAACTGAATTTTAAGAATGGAGAGTTAGACTTCAGGCTGTAATTTCTCCCACATGGTACAAATTCAGAACCTGATAGATCCATTAATTTCCTGAGGAGCATGGGTGTATGTGTTTTCTTCTGAAAGTCCACATAAGCATTCTTTGCACTGGTAAAAGTAAAATAATTTGCTCTGTCATTCATTTACCTGTTTGCGGTAGTGTTTAGATATGAGCATGGCCAAATGACTTTGACCAAAGAAGAGTGCTTCTGTACTAATGTGTAAGGTGAAAAGAGTGTGAGTGTGAGTGGAGAAGGAAGAAACATTTTGTAGAGATTTTACCTAGGATAGAATCCTTAAGATCTGGACAACTTACATGGGAGACCTCCAGTCCAAATTGAAGATGGTTTCTAGGGTTTGGCAATTGGAAGGATAGTGGTCATGTCCACAATGATGGACAAGCTTTGACTTAATAGATGGACTTGAAATAGCGGAAGCCTGATTAATTTTGGCACGTGAGATTAGGTAGCAAGCAAGAGGGAAGATATCAATGACCAGCTATAAACAGCTTCTACTATGAATTGAATATGAAAGAAAGAATAGCTTGTGTGATTAACTTTGTTTTAAGTCAAGTAGAACTATGAATGTAGATGTAGTTAAAGTGATGCACCTGGCGTATGATGGCACCATTGTACAGCTTCTGTTTCAAGCTTTGGTTTGCAGAACTACAGCAGTTAGTTTCCTAAAAACATAAAATGTTAGCTAGGAGTTGGAGTTACGTATTTTCTGTCTCTGTGTCTGAAAATACAAACCCTAAGCATTACTATGAAAAGGCATGGCTATTGTCAGTTAATGGCAGAACTTGGATGTCTGTGCAGTTTTGGTTTGCTTCCTTTTCTCTGTGCGTCAGGAGTTAGTCTTTGTGTCATTGTTGTAGTACTCCCCTGCACCGGAGCTCTTCCTCGCTCAGCGCACAGGATGGATCCCGCTCTAGAAATGACCGAGTGTTGCGCAGAGAGGGAGACCGCGATTCATTCCTAAACCTTCTGTCTCATAGCTGTAGTAGTTGGAGAGCACGTAATGACGGAGGCAGAGCATTGCGGGAGGAAAGAAGGGTCACGCTTAAGGCAGCTGAACTTTGCCCTTGGGAACTGAGTCCTTCCAGTGCTCGGTCACAGACTTTGCATGTGGTGAGTCAGTTAGACCAGACCCAGTGCAGTCACCTGTGAGGGCCACCTTCACGCTCTCTGGCTCTATGAATCTGGACTTTTAGGTTATGAAGACGGCTGGGCACTTCTCCAGGCTGATGCAGACTGCTGTAATAGGCGAAGGAGGTCTGCTGCATCTCGAGTCCAAGTTTAAACATCCCAGCTGAGAAGCTAATGTTGGATCCAGTCAGACTAATCGAGGCCTAGCTGATCTATTGCTTGTTTTCATATGCCTCTGCAGATTGTTAAGTTCTGTTTTGGAAAAATGGTGTTAATCAGAGTGCGCATAGAAGTCAGTTCTGTTCTTCGGATGTAAGAACAATACTGTTCCATACTCTTAAAATGAGATCCTGAGGATCTCAAATCAAGCACCCAGTGGGTGCACGTGTTCTTGGCCTGTGTTTTCATTTCCTTTCCATAGGATGGGCTTCATCTTGTCACCCCCATCTCTCAAGAGTATTGTGAAAATAATATTTTGAAGAGTTCCACTGGAAAGCATTTGGGATTACTGAAATTCTACTTGCAACAGTGGAACAGTATGCAGAAAGCGAGGCTTGGCTTCATGCATTGAGCAAGTGAAGTGAAACAAAATATTAAGTGGTGCTGGTTAAGTGAGTACAAGTTACGCTGTCCCCTGAGTGGAACAGAGCTGTCAGGGGAAGAAGGACATGGTGCAGTCGCAGAGTGTGCCTCTGTGAGGTGTGTGCACAAGGTGATGGCCAAGGTCTCCAGAGCTAGGATGACGTCTGTTTTCTAATTGATACTTCATTTTGCATTTCTTGTGTGTTTATTTCAAGGGTGAATTTGTATATGACAGTACACAGAGTATTTTTGGTGTTGAAAGAAGCCACAAGAAAATAATCATGTGGCATGAGGCTGATACCTGTCTGCAGGTGTGATTAGAGTCACCACGTGGACTGCTGCTGATCCCTCTGACCAAATCCCACTCTGTTCTTCCTGCCCTCGACAAAGTCCTGCTCGTGTTCCCTTTGCATTTAAACCAAGCTCTTTCCTCTCCCCCAGGCTGAAGGGGTGCAGGAGAGGCAGCTGTCTTGCAGGTGGTTCAGAACTGTGGCTTGGCATGGCCTCTGGAGGTGAATAGCTGTGTACGCAGGAAAGCTTTCCTGGACAGGAACGTGGCCAGGGTGGATGCTGTGTTACTGAGATCAGTGATTCTTTCTTCAGCATGTGCATGCTTTAATTCAGGGGAACTCTATCCAAATCGAGACAGAGAAGGAAAAGGCCATGTCTTTGTAAGAAAGGTCATAGAAAAAAATTTCTTCAAATACAGAATGCAAAAACATCTAAGACAAGAGGAAAAAGAAGCTTTTTTTCCCCCTGCTTAACTTTTTGCAACTGTCTGAACTTTGTTGGATGAAATAGCCAAGGCAGACAGTCACAATTTCAAGGAAATGCTTGACATAATTGTAGAAATATGAAAACGGGATCTGCTTAAAAGTGTGAAGGAAACCTCTGTTAAGGGTTTACCTAGAGCTCAATTTTTATTATTTTTTAATTTACTGAAAGATATAAGAATAACCAGAAGTGATTCAAAGCAGTTTCAAAATGCACTGAAATGCCCATTTTAATCAGTTAAAAGTATACTGACTAGAATAGCAAAGGGTCTCTTGTTGCTACTAAAAGTTGCATTATACTAAAGAAATAATAATTATATTCACAGGAAAAAGTTAATGAAAATACTGATACTGAAGGAAAAACAATATTTGCTGTGTGTTTTTGGTTTCTAACATGTATGTATTATGCCATTGAATTATGTATTGAATTGGAGGGGGTGAGGGACTGGAGGGAGATGAAATTGTTCTTGTGGGGAAAACGTGTTCTATTCGAGCTCTTTAGATCTACAGCAGCGTGTTACCATTATTACAATTTTTAGCATCGCTGTTACCATGAGCCCTTGTAATATTCCCGTGTCTCTATTATACGCTAAACACTTCACATATCTTGTTTTCCCTCTTGATTTTACTCCTGAACTGTTCTGCAAGTCAGTTTGTATTTGGTTATCCCCTCTATGCCATAAGAACCTGACCAGCAGCTTACTCTTAGTCTTTCTCTGCAGACATGTCACTTTTTGCTTTCCCGTTTCATGTGGGAGTCTCCACGGTGCTGAGGGAGTGGCACAGCAGTTATCTGCCTCGAACAGGGAGCGTTATCGGGAGTGCAGCCTGTGTCAGAAACGCTGGGTATAACCAGAGGCATCTACCCAGCAACTGACTGCCAAAGGTCTTTGGGACCAGGGAGACTCTTCAGCTATGTATAGTTTTGAAAGTGTGTGTTAGCAGTATTGTAGTGTTTAAACATGTTGAAAACACAATGCATTTGGTTCTACTGGAAGCTTTAAATGTAGCTTTGCTGTGTGTGCTAATCTGCCTAAGGGAAACTTTTACACCTTCCCATGCAGCTTCATAAAAGCCTATTAATTCTTAAACATTCTCTGAGATAAGGCGACTACGTTACCTTTATAAGAAATAAGGATCATTATAATTAAGGCGTTGGAGCTCAGTCTAAAATACATTGCCATGCTTCAAACTGATATGTGGTGTTGACTTCCAAGAAAAAACCAACTAGTAGGCTAGAGAATTCTCTTTCTCAGGAGAAAACACATTTCTCCAGTATCATTGGGCTGCATACACGTGTCACAACTTTTTGTAACATTGCTGTTTGTTTGAATTCTTCTGTTTTGGTAAATAAAATGTCAAAGTTATGCATCTGTCTTTAGAGATGAAGTTACATCTCTGTTGCGAAAATCAGTGAGGGCATAATTTCACTCTGCTAAACAGCCTAAAACGATCACTGGGAGACAACTCCTTTCTCCTGTGGTAAGCTGCAGCTATTAGTCTTTTGTATGACTCTTCAGCCAGCAAATCCTCCTCGAACATCTGAACCCCAGGGATCTGTGCTCTGGCGGTTGGCAGCAGCTCTGCTCTTACAAGTCTAGCTTCTGCTTCTCTTCAGTCTCTCTCACAAGTCTGTGCTTGTGGTACAGTTTAAAACATGATCTTTAGGTATTGCAAAACTCCTACGAGAGAGATCTTTAATTGCCTGGAGATGAGCTGCTGGACTCAGATACGGAGCATGTTACCAGCTTTTCCCAGCCGCGGCTGCATACGTGTGCACGTGTGTGTGACAGAGCAACGCATTCATGGAACAGGAGGCCTCAGAACGGAGCAACCCGCCAAGCTGGTTGGGTCAGACCCATTTCCCGCTGGCCTTGGCCCACAGAAGGCTGAAGGGACTGACGGCTGCAGCTGTCTGAACTCAGGTCGTTGGAACATACTCTGTGCTGTAGGTCGGGATGTGCATCCAACTGGTGATGCTGCTTTCTGGGCAGGTGTTTTTTAGCAAGGATCCCTGAACCAACTCGTAGTGTTGCCAACAGCACTCTGTCATGCTCCTCGCTATCTTTCCGCTCCAAGGTGTGCAGTGTTTCTTTAACTTCTCCGGTGGATCCATTCCAGACAGTTGGGCTGTGGCTTAGCAAAGGGGACGTGTGTTTGGATTGAGGATCCTGAGCAAAGCTGTGAGCAATTTAAGTTAAATTCCATAACTAGCCTCTGGAAAATAGAGACACATGTACCGAGCAAACCGTTCCCACGGGGATATCTGTGTTCAGGATGAGGCCTCTGCGCTCCGGTTAGGCAGAGCTGTTTCTGTGACCGATAGGCAGGGTACGTTAATAAGCAGCGTTATCAATTGCTCTTGCAGGTATGCTGGAATCCTCCTTGGGATCACAAATTCTTTTGCTACCATCCCAGGAATGGTGGGACCAGTTATTGCCAAGAATCTCACTCATCATGTAAGTCTGCTTACTATTGCTTCAGTTGTTACATTTTTATCTCCGTTGAATGGAAACTCTCTTCTCAGGTCTGCAGTCATTGAATGAAATCTGGGTTATATGTATAAGTCCTACTGCTCCATGGCTGTGAATGACTTAATTCCTAACCTCTATTCTTCTGATTTGAATCAGGAAAATAAAGGTAAAATCAAAGACCTGTGTAGGACTTGAACAGTTTAGTGACTCTCCTCTTATATTCTCTAGGAGTAAAATAAATATGTTTTTATCACAGGAAAACTGTTAAAATGACAACTAGAAGAAACAGTTGTGGTATTATTTTAGCAAATTAAGACAAATTCTTACTTGTTTTTTTAAGATCAGCCTCTCACATGAGGCGTTGAGTTGTAAGGTCAGCATTTGTCAGATGAGTGAGAAACTAGATGAAAATGTTTGGTTCCTCTAACTCATCCCTTTGTATGCACCTTACAGGGTTGGGCCATCCTGAGCTGTGTTAGTTTCACAAGACACCTAATGTGAACAGTGTGAGATTTGACTTCCAAGACAGTTTAGTCAAAGGGTGATTTAGAGTAGAAAAAAGGAATAAGGAGTTGTTTGATCTGTTGGTTTGTTGTTTTTTTTTTTTTTTAATCAACTATATGAATTATTCTAAAATCTTTCAAGAAAGGAAGATGGGAGGAGTAAGTCTATTGATACAGTTGAATTTTTGGAGTTGATTATCACTCCAATGATTTCCTTAAAAATAATACGAAAATATTCATTAACACATGAATCACCACAACTTAGTTCTTCCAGACATCTTAACAAGTGGGATTTTTTTTGTTTGTTTGTTTGGTTTGGGTTTTTTTCCCCATACTAATGCACTGTTCTGGTATTATTCTGTTTTTGTAGTAAGATCATTCACAGGTTTGTTACAGTGGTCAACTAGAACAAACAAACAAACAAAAAGCCTTAAGGCATTTACTGATATTATCTTATTTTAAAAGAAAATTAAGGAAAAAAAAAAAAACAACCAAAGTTTTTTGCCACCTGTGTCTTAAGGCCTTTCTTAAACACCGGAATTTAGAGGATTCCTGAAAAAAACTGAGTAAAGATATCTACCTTGTTTGAGCTAAAAAGCTTATGGTTCTGGAACATCCCCGCAGTAGTCATTAAGAATAGCTTACTGTGTAGTGAGAGCACTTCAGCCCTTGGAGCACTTGACTTGGAAGCAAGGTGGTGTTTCCTCGTACAGTGACATCCTCTGAGTTCGTGTAGCCTTCGTGCAAATGTGAACTTGGGTATGAAAGTGCTGTGTCTCAGATGATGAACTTGTCCAGATGCTCGATGCAGTTCTGATAGGACTGTCTGTGTAGGCTGTGTTGTTAAACTGAAGTTGTCTATACTGATGGTTTGATCTTTTATATTTGTAATGCTTTTGTGTTGCTATGAAATCCTGATGAATGGCGTTTACGTTAA
>NW_010109117.1:21886-38054 GCF_000699245.1 Pterocles gutturalis
AGGTAAGACACGTAGCGTCGGTGTTAAATTACTTTTTCGTGAGTGTGGAGCTGCAAATTGATTACATTTTTTTTTTTTCTCCTTTTCACAGAATACTGTGGGAGAATGGCAGACTGTTTTCTATATTGCTGCTTCTATTAATCTATTCGGAGCAATTTTCTTTGCATTATTTGCAAGTGGAGAAGTTCAGAACTGGGCAGTCAGTGGATATCACTTGCATAGAAACTGAAGGAGATGTTGAAATACCAAAGCTGTGCTGAATCCCAACGTGCTAGAATTATGTGACCAGAAAAGTGCCTTCCCTACTGATGCCTAGGAGTCTTCAGAGCTTTTCAGTTAAACTATTTTATCTTTTGTACTGAAAATCATCTGACAGCATATGCGTGCTGTTTCCTAGCAAGAAACTACTTGGATTAAATATAACAGTTTCGTGCTAAGACTTGATATCAAATATATGATCAGAGACAACATTTTAAATTGGTGTACTAGGCTCCAATTCTTTCCAGTTTTTAATTAATATTTTCTGAATCAATGTGTAGGCAGATATTGGTTGATACTGAAATTAGAGGAAAAAGCAAAGTGATTACGTAGCACTGTAAGGAGGAATGGCACACAAAGAGTTGTATCCGGAAAAGTGCTCTAATTTCCGTGATGAGATTAATAGTTTTTTTGCTGTTTGAAAGTCTAGAAGACCTCTAGTTTTCTACAATCTTTTATAATGGTTTTATTTTGTCAGTGTTTTAATTGATGTCGAAGAAGTGCACACATTATTTTATTCTATTTTACGCACAAGTTTTCAATACATAAACTTTCCCTGTTTCATGAATACAGCTTCACAGTGATACAGAGCAATGAGGAAGTGAAACCTACCATTGTGACTGACAGAATAAGCCATGTGTTACTGTCCTCCGTGGTGCAGGTTTTTAAAATAGACCTTGTTTTTATTCATCTGTGCAAAGCAGCAGCAGTGCAACCCTGTGGTTTAAATTTAGGCAGTGTGCAAGAGTGAACTAGAAATAGAATACCTGCATGCTTACCTTAAAATAACTTTCAGGTTGCAGTTCCATTTTTTTTCTCTCTTTAAATCAGTGGAGTGAATGCTTTCCTCTTGCATATAGAGATGTTTGTTGGCTTGTCGGTGTAAATGCAGTAAAATACGGCCAGTGGAGGGGATAATGGGGAAAAACAGTTTTCGAATGAGGAAAATCAGTTCTCTTCGCTAATAGCCTTGTTTGCTAGTCAGATAAAAGTAGAGTAAAAAAGAACCAGTGCAATGACCTGATGCAGTTCATCCCCTATCAACACAGAATTTGACACTCAAGAGCATCCTCTTCATGAGATGCAATGAAATGCCACACGGGAGGATTGACTGAGGTCTGTGAAAACAGTGTTAAGAACGAATGGCTGAATTGTCTTGTAGTCACAAAGCAAAGGAAAATTCCTGTGCCAAAGATTCCTGGATTGGAGCAATTAGCTAAAAAAGAAAAATCGCTGGGCTCTGGGTTTTTCATTTACCACCAATCCAAAAGAAAAGCCCGGTGCTGAGGCTGCTCCAGTGGAGCCTACCTTCCTTCATTTCTGGGAAATGGCATCTGCCTCTTCGTTTAGCTTTAAGAGCCATTTTGTTTTGACCTTCCTTGAAGCGTCATGTTCTCTTATGGTGGAACTGTGTTTAGATCCGTGTTTGTGTCTGCAGTGTTTCCACAATAAACACTGAAGTTCAGATTAAACTAGGAGCTGCTGGGTGGGAGTATGTTAAAGCTATATTGTGTCTTCGGTGTTTCCACAATAAACGGAATGAATGTTTCCATGTGCATCTGTTGTTGAAAGTTACTATCTCCCTAAAGTTAGAACACCATTCTCAAAGTGTGCTGAACAAGACTGGTGACTGGATTAAGGGATGGTTAATATTTTCCTGGAAAATTACCTGCTTCAGAAGTTTCTTGAACA
The DNA here is from genome assembly GCF_000699245.1 of Pterocles gutturalis. Lineage (NCBI taxonomy): Eukaryota > Metazoa > Chordata > Aves > Pterocliformes > Pteroclidae > Pterocles > Pterocles gutturalis. Next base: position 23,837 of record NW_010109117.1, read on the forward strand.
GCTTTACAGGTGAGTGCTATCTTCCACCTGACACTGTGTTACAAGGAATAATTCCACTTGTGTTTACAGAAATTTGTACTCTTTCCGTAGCCTTGGTTAAAAAGGAGGAAAAAGATTTTTTTTTAAAGTTTCTTTACATACACTAAACTGAATTATGCCTTTGCTTTTCTGGAGATCGCGAGCAGGGCAATGTATAGACAGGGTTGCTGTATCACCTCTTCTGAAGTTGGAAACTTCAGCTTCGCATGCTTTTGTTCCTTTTCCTTAAAAGCAGCTTAGTTGAATATCAAAATTTTAAACCAGATCCATAAGGGAGTAGATGCAGTAGAAGTGAACGTAGACACTGTATCACTGAGTTAAAACTGAATCAATTTTGGGCGTCTCAGCAACTGAGCAGTCTATAAATTTTTGACCAGCATACTAGATTTTGTTTTCTTCTCGTCTAATGCACTATTAATACTCATTTTGTATACTGTGTAACTTTTAATTGAGCTTGGAAAGTGGGACTGAAAAAAATTGCTATAAATCCTTATATTGTTTCAAGACAACAGGCTACAATTAACTAGGTTGTACATAACTATTTCCAATTTTATTTTAAAATAATAAAAGCATAGGATGGGACTCTTCCTCTTAACACTTAAACGCCCCCCCCACCCACTTAACAGTTTTTTACCTTTCTGCACCACGCTCAAAAAAGGAAAATCTGTAGGAAAAAGCTGTCAAAATATTTTCTTCTAATCATGATACTTTTTCTGTGACATTAACATGTTCTTGTCTGTACGGCTCTGTCAGTCAGTTTCATCTGTTCAAAAACATGTCTCATGTTCTGTATTTTCAGAAGTAACAAGAGTTTTGAGTACCTCTTGTCCCAGTTCACCTGTGTGACACGGGACCTTGACAAAAATTGGGCAGGTTTTTGACATGACTGTGTTTTCCTGAAAACAACATTTGTGATTGTTTTTTACTTAATTTCCTTAACAGGTATACCAGAGTAAGAAGTTATGCTTTCTGTTCCATCAAGAACCCTCTAAGGATGTCCACCTGGAAGGAGGGAAGTTGGCTCAAAACCAGAGCAGGAGTTGAATTACTGCTTTGGGACCATGCCTTAGTGGTGCCAGGTATTTTTTAAGTGCATTCTCCTCAATGTCTCCTGACACAGTTCTGCTTGAATATTTTTTGGAACATCTAGTGCAAAATTCTACCAACGTTAGTAACAGACAGAATGACACTTAGCAAAATATCCTACAGCACGTGACATGGGTGTTGCCTTGAGATCTGAACCGTGGTCTTTTACAGCCTGGAAAAGTGCCTTCGTCACACTTTTTAAAAGAGGAAGGGCCACAGAGTAATGGCTGTGGTTTTTAATTCACTGTTTCTTTGTTCCAAGGATGCCAACTGTCAGCTGTGTACCTTGAAGTCTGGAGTATTTGACACCCAAAAATATGAGTTAGCTTGTGTAGGCTTTTTAAAATGCTAAACTGGTGAAGATTTATATAACTCTTCATAATGTATAGGCACCTGTGCATGGTGCTTACCTATCTACCTGTTCCTCTGTAACTGGTAATAACTACATCTGCTGTGTGAGTTGCCCAAGGCATAACAATGGAAGAAAGTGTGGCTTATGAAGCCAAAATTCTGTGTGCCTTCCCCTCCCTTTAAAGGATGCCCATTTGCTATGAAGTAAAGCTGAGTGAAGAGTGGTAATAGCCTTTCATAAAGTGTTCTTGGAAGGAAATTTAATGAAGGGAATTTTTTTTTTTTTGTGCTATACAGAAGTTTCTATATGGCGACTTCGGAACAGGAAATACGTATATCAGTTTTTCTGGTCTTTTCCTGAATTTGATTCCAGTGTAGACACTTAATAAGCTTAGCTCAGCCAGACTTGGATATTGTCATGTTTTCTGAAGGAAAGCATGTCTCTTGATGTTTCTGTGACTACCTCTTCTGCTGATGTATTCTAGCAATAAGTGACTAATCTTTTTCTGAATCATCTTGCTAGCTGAGAAGATGGCGCCAGAGGGTTTATTTGGTTTTGGGGGGTGGAGTGTGAAAGGCAGGGGATGGGGGACAGGGGAAACACAAACAAAAATGAACCACCAAAAACAACTAACAACCCTCTTTCTTCCACTCCTTTTTCCCTGACCATCTGGGCTCCATGGAGAACAAGTGACAAGTGCCTTCTGTATCTACAAGTTTAAACAGTTGCTGCTCAAGGTGAAAAATTTTCCTTGTATTTGTTAAAAGGAAATTAAGCAAGAGTCCTGCAACAACTGATAATTTATAAGCAGTTTAGGGAAAACACTATATTCTAAAAATCACAGGTAGGTTTTGCCACAGTGTGACAATATAAAGAGAATTATTGCTGTGACCATCTCTAAAAGGAAACTGTAGTGGAGTATATTCTGCAGCTCAATTCGAAACTTAATTCTGCCAGAGGGAGAAAAAAAAAAGGAGGGCATTTCCTTTTAATAACACCAAAAAATGTGTGTCTTCTGAACGAGCTTTGAACTGCATGAATGTACAAAATGCCACTAAGTGAAATTTGGTTTTGACTTGACCAACTAATGATGCTTTCAAATTTGCATGCTATGCATGTTAAGTACATCTTGAGGGTGGTTTTGTTCAGCTGAGAATGTATACAATAACTGTAAGGGGAGGGGAGAGGAGGGTGACTTTTGCTGTGCGGTAGAAAGGAGGTAATAACGTGTTGCTCTGCGCAGATAGGACAGGAAATAATGTCCAGAGCAATTACAGAGAAATTAATTATTTGCCAGAGTCTAGTTTGCCATCAAGTCTCTGTCATTGCCGTCATCATAACTGGCATTCATTTTGCACAGTCAGCAGGCTGATTGAAGGTCTGAGACTGAAGCCAGTGAGGTTTTTTTTAAAGTATCCATAACTGGATAACTGGTTCAACTGTAAGTTGAACTGTAAATTAATTTGGAATAGCTATGGAAAGGTTTAATTTATTGTCCTGAATGTTGTTTGGGGTTTTTTGGGGTTTTTTTTATTAGTGCAGTCTTTGTCTTTTTCTTTTCAAATTTAGAGATGTGCATATTTTGGAATCTACTTCCAGTGCAGTTACTTGTGTTAATGTTTTCTAATATGAAAATAGCTCCTGCTTAAGCTTAAAAGCTCTTGTGTGGAGAGAATGAGAAATCAAGATGTTTGAATTGTTACTATATAGCTGATAGATTTGCTCAGAATCTCTGCATAGTTTTGAAAATCGAGAAAACTGGCAAATACAAGACGTACGTTGTAATAGGGAAGGATCAGAGTGTGGAAGAGTGTTCACACAGGGACAGTAGTGTTAACATCTCTCTGCAGAGTCACACTGATGCCAATGTTACTTTACGCAGCTATTGGGAGCTAAACATCTGCTGAAGTGTTTTGCTGCAGTATGAGCTAAAGCCAGATCCGCAGATGAGATGGCATGGGGCAAAGCTGCGTTGTCATATGTAACTGGTAAAGAACCCACAGCCCGAAGCTCTTCCTCCTGTGGGAGAAGTGGGCTTGGATCCCTGCAGGCAGAGGGTGGAAATCACCCTTGTTCCCCCTTCTGTCACAGACTGGGGGTTGGAAACCAAGAATTGAATAATCAGCACTTACTCCCTGTTGTAAGAGAAAATGGGCAGCTTTTTTTTGTGAACAGCCCACTTCATCAGTCCTCTCATCCTCACAAGCTGAGAACAAGGACTGCATGATGTTTGTGGAGCTGGGAAAGGTTTAGGAAGAAAACAGGGCACTAAGCAGGTGTGTATCAAAGGTCTGTGTAGCTTCCTGTGTGCAGCCAGCACCTTTAATGTGAAAAACAGACGTGGGCAGCACTGTCTCTAGAGCTGGGCAGCAGCCTAGGTTTTGGCTGCCCCAGTCACAGTGCATGCAGAAGATGTTCACTCAAGCTTACATGTAATAGATATCTATCACTTTGCATGCCTTGCTACATTCTTGGGATTGAAATTATCCCCTCCTCCTGAAAGAGGCTATGAAAATCAATCCACAACAGTCCTCTTCAATAAATCTGAGAGCACACTAGAATCACAAGCCACAGAAGCTGTGATTCCTCCCCGCAGCTCTCCTCTGAAAGGGGTGCTAACTTCAAAGGTTACTTTTGACCACTGGAAATACCAACTGTATTAAACAAGTGGTCAAAATGCAAGCAGCCAGTTTGAATTGCTGGAATTGGATTGTAAGCAGCTGGCTTCACTTCTAACTGAGGATCCACTCGTTACAAAAAAAAAAAAAAAAGCCAACAGACCAAAACAAAATTCCAAACGAAATCCATCTGTCTGCTTCTACTCAATGGCAGTTAAATAGTGAGAGTGTCGCTTTGGCGCCCAGATGAAAGTTTCACTGTTCAGACAATGCAACCTGTACAAACACACTTTTACAGAGGCAGATGTCTTCCTATAGGAGAAAAAAAAAATCGCTCTATAGGTTTCCTCTTCCTGCGTTCTTCCTGTTTCAGTTGTTCTGAATCACAAAATATGACACAAATCACAACCACATGCCCAGATGGATGGTTAACAAGCAGCTCCTGTTGCTGTTTGACTGGTGTCTTTTCAGCTGAGTCACGAAGCACAGCAATGCAGTTGTACATTTCTTTGTCTCAGTGCAGCAGGCAAGGAGGCAGCTGCTCAGAGCAGCTATCTCTGGCCGAGGAAAGACAAAAGCGGGGATTTAGAGCGCAGAGCAGGGCAGTGCTGAGCTGGTGCATGTTTCTGCAACAATGGAGAGCCACGGGAGGCGTCTGCCCCGGCAGGGCCACCGCCGCCAGCACCCCGCTCCTGCCAGCCACCCGCAGGCAGCTCACACGCGTGCCGCAAGGCTCAGAGGACAATATGGATAACGCACTACGAGCATTCAAGGCAATCAGACGGAAATAATTTCCCCTAAAATGCTGGTCCTTCAAAAATCTCAAGATCAGCAAGTCAATTAGCTCAACCAATAAGGAGAATTTATTTTGGTTTTTGCACAGTGCCTTTGCTGTACTGGATTTTGATCTGAGAACTACTCATAAAGAAATGTACCAAACCTTCCCAAACAGGCCTCAGTCCTGCCTGAAAGCATCCTCTGAGGCCCCTCCAGCCCCATGCAGGGTTTGTGTGAAGTCGTTGCCCCCAGCTGTAGCGGTGTCCAGGGGGGACAGGGTAACAGACAGCTGCTCCGAAGGGATGGGGGCGGCCGGTGGAGGGGGGAACTGGTCCTGAGAGCGACTTGCTGCTCCCCAGTGCTCCTGCGCCGTGCAGAGGAGGGTCTGCGGTCCCCAGGCTGTACGGGAGGCAGCAGCTGGCTGGTGACTGCTGGATGAGCAGGTCGAGGTGCATTAGTCCTGATGGCTGAGATGTGGAGATTCCATTGTGGGAGGTTCTCACATCCAGAAAACAGGTCACACGGGAGGGGAACCAAAAGCTGAACGTTCTAGCTGACCTTTGTGAAGGCACAAAGCAGGGGTGTGAGAGCAGGGGCTCTGGTGCAGCGATAAGCAGTGTCCCTGGGAAGGGACTCCAGCCGAGGGGCAGCACTTCCTCCAGCAAAGGCGTCTGGCCAGTGCAGGCTGTTAGCTGCACAAAATCAGCTTTGTGTGTTATACGTCGGCTATGTTAAAAATGACAGTTTTTAAAGGATATCAGCGTGATGCCAGTCTAGTTCTTCAGTTAAGCGACAAATTGCAACTATGTCACTAATTTCCAGGACAGTGTAATTCTCCTTAGTGTTTGGGAAAAAGAGAATAGTACTCAAACTCTTACTTTTTGTGTCATGAGCCAATCATATGACTTACTAATAATTAGATGTTTTGTTTAACATCCACACATTGCAGCTATTCACTTTAAAAAAAAAAATTGACAAAGTATAAAATATGAGAAAAGGCAGGTATGGGTACACGGGATTAGACTGTCTCGCTTAAGAGGAGGAGGGAATTGAAAGACAGAAGTTTGTGTATTGTATACCGCAAATGGTGTTGCTTCTAGTAATTCCCAGTGTAGGTGAGCTGTCTATCGAGTTTCGGTAAGTTTATGACTTCTAGAGCAAAGTGATGAATTTATTCTGGTTAACTTTATTTCTGGTGACCAAGCCTTCTGCCATTTTATTCTACCAAGCTGTGGAAGAGAAAACCTTAAAATCGCTGCGCCTGTGGCTGGTTTTACATTGACATCTGCATTGGATCCCACTGTCACTGCAAACAGTGACTGCCTGGTAGGCGGGGCTGTTCTCCCTGCTCCTGATTGCCCTGATCTGATTGAAGAGGGCTCAGGACAGGTACTTTGTGTACGTGTGCTAACTCTCTCTCTTTCTCTCTCTTTTGTTTTTTTTAAACTTTGTGGTTTCTGTTACATTCTCAGCGAAGGTAGCACTGTAGTAGAAACTATATGTGCCTCAAGTAAACAAGGAAAAATGTGGTTATACTGAAAAAAATTTTGCTTGCATCCCCAGTTACAGTGATACGAGACCTGCTTTATAATTCATCCCCTGGGAATTTTGTGTCTGTTTTGAAACCTCTGGCACGTGCCCATTAGAAGGTAACTGAGAACTGCATACCAACGCTCTCAAGTAGAGTGATGACAGATCTTTGTAAACCTTGTGGGTACTTTTGGATTGAGACTTGCCTCACATGTCATAAGAACGACAGGATTATAAGTCATGCTTAATCACCATGGCTTTCCTTAAAAACTTGGAAAACCAGTTCCACTGCTGCTTGGATGGCAGCAGGAGCAATTTTTGTGTTAAGAGGAGCTGGAGTAGAACCACCTGAAAGCATCCTATACTTATGGTAAGGTAAAATGAGGGTGATACGCTGTATTTCATCTCTCTGGCAATCTGTGCAGTGAAAAACAGATTTGGGCTTTTTCACACAGATTTGTGGTTTCTCTTTTATCTTTCACTTTGAATTAATATCTGCTCTGGTCTCATTCAAAAAGGGGTACCTTTTGGGAGATGCCCCTGTAGGCTGTGGGTAGTGGGAGAGGCCCTCTGGTAAACATGATGATACAGGTGTTGCTGGTGTTCCAGGTGTGGTCTGCATCCCTCTCCTCTGTGCCTGTTCAGAGAGAAAGGACGTGAGACATTTCACTGCTGCCATTCTGGGATACATCGAAGAGGCATCTGTAACAGTTTGGAAACTTTGCTGATTTGGCTCAAATCATAATTTCAAAGCCATGCAAGGACCATTGTCATCGTTTTGTTTTCATACTGCATTTTAAAGGAGCCCTGAGTTAGTTGGTCTTGTAATCCAAAAGATTCACTGTGTTATCTCTTTTGCAGTGATACTTTCCCCCTGCTTAGGCTGTGCTTTAAGCAATCACTGGATACGAAAATGCATTATATCTGGAAGAGAGGAAATATGGAAGAATGGAGTGGTTTGTAAAATTGAAATCGAAAGCATATTTGGTTGATAGGTTTTTAAAAAACTGCTTAAGAATATAAATGAGAGGGTATTGTCAACTACTGCTTAGAGGGTATGTATATTAGCTTAACCAATCTGAATTGCCAAAAACCTGGTTTTGCTTCTCTAAGATGCAGCAAAAGAACATGGTGGTCAATAATTTTTTTTTCCTTTTTCTCTTTTTTTTTTTTTTTTTTTTTTATGTCTAAGCAAAATTCAAACTGGATTCATTTGGGCACTTCTGTAATTGTTGCTTATTCAACATAGCAAAAGAATTAGTTGAGTAGAAAGTGAACAATACATGATCAGATGTAATTGTTGCATATCACCATTAATAGATTGATGGGTGTATCTGGGCACTGTCTGTTGTTGTTTGTGTGCTTTGAGATGGTACCCTGTAAATCCCAGCCCCCCATTAGGAGGCATTGTACATGTGTACAGCAAGAAAAAGAAAAAAAAAAACCCAAGCCACAACAACAAACAAAAAACCAAACAAATAACAACAGAAAAAAAACAACATGCAATTCCTGGTTCAGAAGTCAGAATTAAGGGACTATAGATGTTGTCACACAATTAGGGTCACACCAAGATGGTCTGACCTTACCTAGTCATGCACACAGTGAAAAGTAATATAATGCTGTTATAAACTTGTAAATTCTGATTTTGTGCATATTACCATTGACTTCTCTGCTGAGTAATGAATACTTAAGAATTAGTGGAAAAATAGACTTGCTGTGGAAAAATACTGAGAATCTTTTTGAAAGAGGTAAGTGTGTTTTCACAAGGTTAATCGTGAAATCCAGGTCTGGGCTTCGTAGGGATGTGTGTAATATGTGACATAGCGTAGATCAGCCCTGATAGTTATAATGACTGCATAGCTTAGCCAAGAGAATAAATTAGAGTGCAATTTCACTCTGTAGATAGTTGATATAACTGAGCCTTGCCACCTAAATGATATATCCCACTTCCTGTGAGCTGAGTCTGGGGATCGTGTGGCCGTGGAGTTACTTTGGTCAACTGGGTGAATGAATAGAAAACAAACAAAAAACCCCAACCAAACACAAAAAAGCTTTCTTGTGGATAGCTTCACTGCTCTCACTCCCCTTTCAGCTATACAATCCCTAGATCCAGTGCAGGAAATCTTTGGACAGATAGAGGAGAAAAGCAGTTCTTCTGGCAGGTGTTCACAGCTGCACAGGTTTAGCTTAGACATTGATGAACAACTTTCAACTGGCTGAACTCAGATGTGAGCTTGAGGGAAGGAATTAAAAGCTTTCTTTTGGAATAGACTTCCTTTTCCCTTTCCTGTTCTCTGTATTGCGATGTGTTTTACCCATACCAGGTGCTGTCTGCTCCATAGGAATGTTGTTCTGAATCGTTGCTAGTGGGTGCTGTTTCCCAGGGATATCCCAGAAGGAAAGGGGAGCAAGCGAGCAAGAGTTTCTGCTTCCTGAGTTCATTCGGGTCTGTGAGCGTTGCTGGGTGGCGTGACTCACCGCACAGCTTTGTGAAGCCAATGGACTGCGTTAGCTTGCAGAGCAAGTATGAACTGTTTCCCATAAATAGTGATGGTGCCCTTGGTCTCTGATGACTCTACAGCGCTAAATTTAGAGAAGGAGCTAAGATGTACTTTGTAAAAAGCGGCATTTCCTTCCAACTGCCATTGCACTCCCACTCCTGCCTTAGGTGGTGGGGGTACCCCTCAGCTGCAGGGGGCGGCGGGGGAGCCGCTGCCTGCCTGCGCAGAATTGGGTTTGCTGTGGTGAATGTCCACGTATGTACGGGAAACAGCTGGGGGGTTCTTTAATATCTCTGTGCATACAGAATTGACAACGTAGAGCGTGCTTTAGAACCGCACAGACTGCCATACGGAGGCTGCCCGCAAGGAAGCAGACCTTCCCGGCCTTCCTGCCTTGCGCGGAGGGGATCTCTGGTTGCGGTCCGCAGTGCCGGCAGTGCGGGCTGTCCCTGCTCAGAGCAGAACAGTTCCTCGTGCAGGCAGCAGGGGACAGCAACACAACTCGCTTCTATGCACTGGTTTGCAATCTTTTTCTAACCCCTACTTTCTTTTTCGTGTATTTTACCTTCATTCTGGCCTGTGGGAGAGCCACATCTCCAAGCTCCAGCGTCAGTCTCTTACAGTTGGTGTTCTCCCCGTCTGTTCTCTCCACATCCACCCTCCTCGTGGCCTGGCAGGATGGCAGGTCAGCCTTGGCTCTCCTTCCTTCTGAGGTTTGCCCTGGGCGCAGAGAGCTGACTCAACGCCCGTTCACAGGTTAACGGGGCCGAAGTCTCCTGTGTACAGCGTGTGGTAGGAGCTTTTCAGCTCTGCAGTGCCATTCCTCTGTGGGTCGCCTTGCCAAGCCACCGCTGCTGCCTTTCACAGGGGTTGTCGCAGAAGGGACTGTGACCTCCCCCGTGGTGTTCTTGAGCCGATAGTTCTGTCATACTGTCACTGCCTGTGGGAAAGTAACCTGCACTGGTTCTTAGCATTCTTCTGCTTGTTTAGAAACTGATAGAGAAACCAAACATGTTTTCCAGCATTTCGTTTTGATAAGAAACCAGTACGGAGTGAATGTTTTATAACATCGTGCCAGGCAGGAATCTACTCTGTTCCTAACAGCGCCAGCATAACCTCCCCTGTGCAGTGGCAGCAGGAGGGTGTGGTACAAAAATTTCTTCTCCTGTCTTTCATTTTCAGCCTGACTGTTCTTGGTTGGAGTTTAGGACTGACTATTCCATCTCCTTCCACACTCCTCTGATAGTTACATTAGGCTAGCTTTTTGGTTTTCAGTGAAATGTATTTGAACATCTAGTGTGGAAGATGGAATTTGTACAGTGAGATTCACGATTAGTGGTTGAAATATTTGTGCATTTCCATGCCGATGTGACCACTATAACTACAAAGATTGACCTTCAGCTGATACAAACATGTTGAAGTCCTGGGGAGATTTCCTCACCAAGCTAAACAACATGAGCTGGAATTATGGTGCAAGAAACTCATTCATGACTGCACAGATCTTCTAAGTAACGTAAACCTCTGGAAACTGAGGCTTGAAGAGACTTTTGGATATCTAATGCATCTATAAGAAAGCATTATTTGTACCTGAACCACGTTCCTGATAGGTATTGAGGTGCTTGTGAGATGTTGGGTAATGATGGGGTTCCACCAGCTGCCCAAAGAATCTGTTCCCATGTTTTTGTCTCTCAGTATCATCTTGAAGCATGGCTCCTAAGATGGACACAGTATCCCAGCAGAGGCTTTAATGAGTGCTAAGTAGAGTGGAAGGTTTATTTCACAGATCTTACAGCACTTCTGTTTATACATCTCGGTATGTTTGCTTTTTTCACAAGAGCATGGCAATGTTGACTCAAGTTCAGTTGGTGATACACTCTAACCCCAGGTCCTTTTCTGCAGGACTGCTGGCTACCTGCTACTGTTCCTATGTTTCTGCAGTGAACTGTTCCTTAGAAAGGACAAATATTACCTTGATTTACTTCCCAATTATTTTAGGCCATTTGTCTAACCTGCCCATGTTCTTCTGAATTCTGTTCTTGACCTTTGAAGTGCTTAGCCCCTGCTTCCCCCGAAGTGTACAATTTAAAATTACATTTGTGTATGTATAACTGTGTATCTGTATGGTGGAATAATGTGTGTCCACAAAAACTGAATTGATACAACCATTCATAGTGATATTACCAATTATTTTGAGCATGTGTCATCTTCAGCTGGTCTCCTGCATGTCTCTTATTTTGTCCAAAGTTTGCTGAGCTTACTTACGAAGTTGCCTGTAAGAAGTGTCAAATATTCCTTTAATGTAAATTATATCCACATTTCCCCATCTGTGAGCCTGTTAAACCTGTCACAGTAGAAAAGATTAGTTTGATGCAATCTGCTCCTAACAAGTCTGGGGCTGCTACTTATCAAGCTATTATCTTCTAAAAATAGTTCATTTGTTCCAATATATTTTTTCCAGGAATTGAAATTAGACCAACCAGTTCCATAACTGCCCAGCTCATGCATGTGGTTTGTTTGTTTGTTTCCCCCTCCCCCCCCTCCTTTTCCCCCTCCTTTTTTTCAATTTAGGGATGTTTTTATATTTTTCCAGTGTTCTGGAACCTTCTCCGTTCCCTGTCTTTCAAAGATAATCAGTAGTGGCTCTGAGATAGCTTCATCTGGCCAAATACTTCAGAGACTACTAGAGTCAGCTAGCTGAAAACAACGGTATCATTTTAAATCAATGTCCCCTCCTGTTCCCCTTCAACCCCAATCAAGTTCTTTATCCTTTATTGTGGCGGGGTTTTTTCACTAACGTAATTAAATATTGAGCACTTCATCTGTTGGCTTACTGCTGTTAGCAAGCGAGTCCCACTGTTCATAGCCAGTTATAAATAATTGGCTTCTATTTCTATCTCAATTTAACTACCAACAATCTTGAATCTTCTTATGTCTTTGTGTCCACGCTCATGAGTCTTCCTTTATAGAATTTTCTGTCTTGTAGAATTCCGGAGACTAAGCCCAACTGCCTTTCAGTGAACTCAGTATAGATCGAACAGGTCAAGTATTAAGTACTTTTACAGATCTAGATTTATTCCCATAGTTCTTCTCTGAAGCCTTTCCAAACTTCAGTCGTCTCAAATCTAAATTCACTGAATAAATACCAAGCTTATGCTATATACACTAAATCTGAGCAAAGCTTCTGAATGACGGGACTTGCACCACCTCTGTTTCTGCGGTTACCACACAGCAAGAATGATGTGTGTGTGATTGCAGTGGAAACTGGTCCTCTGGCCTGAGTGATGCCAAGACTCAGAACCACAGCAGTGTCGAGAGGGGAGAGTGAACAATGGATGGCCCTTCAGCTGAAGAGCTGGATCTGTCTGCACCATCCCTACTAGCCCACGTCTCAGGTACTGCCCTTCTTCTGCCTGTGCCCGATCCATCCACTGTCTCCAATCTGTAGCATACTGCAGTCTGCACCTAAATCACCTTTATTATGTTTCTCTTCTGTGCAGCCATAAGCTGCTTTTCAGGTTTTCTTGGTTCATATAAACCCCTTCTAGGAATCTAGCTGTAGACTTTGTCTTCCTCCTTGAAAACTTGCCTTTACTTGGGTTGGTAGGAGAGGCAGAAAGAGAGGAATGCAGGAGGTCTCCAAGATGAGAGCAGAGAATTACAGGTTTTCTGTTGGTGAACTTCCAGCTTGCCAAGTGCACAAGCCAGCTCCAAACTTACTATGGCGAGAGGCAGCAAAATTAACCTTAGGAGTGGGCACATGGAGCAAAGCTATCAGAGCACAGCCCAATTGCTGTGAGTGCTCAGCAGAGGACTCCAAATGCATGGCCAGTGGGTGAGGAGCTGAGGTCCCACTTAAAGGTTTAATCACAGGCTTATCAGCAGAAAAGGACAAATATGTTGCTTTTGGCAAAATGTTTTTAGCACGAGACCAGAGCTTTAAAATGGAATTTTGGAAGTTCGTTATAAATTGAGAGCAAGAGCCAAACTGACCTTACACAGTGGTTTTCTGTTCAGTGACTGCCACTTTCTTTATGCACAATGCATTTTTTTTTTTTATGCTCTGATTTAGGGCGTTCTTTGAATTGAACTTCTAGAAGGGTTTATAATTAATTTAGGGTGTCCAAAATGTGGTGGGATTTAGTAAAAGTATTATTCCATTTGGGGAAGAGGAACAAATGCTGTAGTCTGTTTGCTGTTGGAAAACACTGATGCAAAACCACGAAACAGTTTAACAAATTATAATGTTTCTCTGTAATAGTGGCAGTTACTTCGTCAGCCCTTCACCTTTATTCTGCGTTGGTGTCTAGTAACTCCACCCTGGAGCCAGGTCATCAGCTGGTATAAATTAGCCAGGCACGAGTGAAGTAATTGAAGCTTTGTCAGGTGTCTAGAGTGAAGGGTCACTTTTTGGTTAAACTAAAGGAGAAATTACTTATTGGATCTGAAGTCCTTGGTTGGCTGCATGTATCTTCCCACTTGGTGTTCAGTTCTGGAGCAGTCCTCCTGAAGCTGCCACCTGTGAGGTTCTTTTCTTCCCACCTCTGCTCTCCATCACGTGCATTCATTGTCCAATTCAGTGACGCAGACCTGCACAGGACAGAGGTTTGAATACAGCTGTTGTGCTCACATCTGCAGTACACCCACTCGTGTCTGATACACGGTTCAGCTGGTACTGAACATTAGTATAAATGATCCTTCTCATGCCGTGGCCGAGCATGGTTTGGAGAGAGTGTCCAGAGGGTTTTTCTTAAAGCAGACTGCTCTCTGAGCATTAGACCTTCCCCCGGAAATGCTGTCCCTGGAACAGCGGCGCTTCCTGCAGGAACCTTCTTTTCAGGGAAACAGTGCTGCCTAAGAGGCTCCTGGTAAGTTACTCAGAAGCCTCAGAAATTGTCGCTGCTTAGTCATCATCCCAGTAATACTCTCAGTAGTCTTGAAGGCCGCTCTCTTATACCTCCTACTGTAAGACCTTATTTTCTGAATCTGTGGTCACTGTGAGATCAGTCAAGGGTGTTGAGGGCTTTAGCCAGTCCCAAGTTTTAAAGACTTCCAAGGATAGAGAGGTTTCTTTTCTGCCATCTCCCAAGATAGTAACTTAAAGTGTATTTACTGTTGTCCCTTCCTTTTACCAAGTAACTTAATTTGTATAAAAATATCAGCTACTAATACTGAGCTAAATGGCTTTCAAAAGTAGCTTTTTTCAAGTAGTTTAGATTACCTCACCCAGTGGAGTTAAACATTATTTTTTTTTTTGAAGCGGGTTTTCTGTCTAATCTTTTCACACACAAATTAATTAAAAAATAGAATATATTTAT
>NW_010109118.1:0-7832 GCF_000699245.1 Pterocles gutturalis
GAAAGCAGCACAGATGTTTTAAATCATGGGAAGTCTCTCCTTGCTCTGCTCAGTGCCTCAGTCTGCTGGCTGATAGGAAACAGCAGCTCTGCTGTAAGCTAACATGGGTCAGGAGCCATGAGCAGGTGGCACAAATCAGGGGACAGGCTTTTCCAGTGTCTTCCTATCTGGCTCTGGCACACCAGTGCAGCCTGTTGCACTGGCAGGGGTAAGCTGTGGAGTTATAGGTGAGGCCTTTGCTCTTTTCCTCCCTTCTTTAACTGGATTTCCTTCTCATCAGTGTCTGAAGCCTAATTAAAGGATGCAATTGGCTGATGCAAAGTAACAATTTTGCCCAAAACATCACCCACAATTTTTGCATAACCTAATCCTTCTGTGAAGCTTTCAATAGCTGAGGTCTTGGTCTTTTTAAAACTTACTTATTAGCTCAGTTTGTCACAAGGAAGCAATCTCTCTCTGGAGCTCATAGTCTCTGGTCCTCCTCTCTGTTTACACAGCCCAAGTGGATTTATATTGGCAGGAGGCTCTCCCCGAATTGCCTCTGTGTAGGGAGAATCCCCAGGGTTTCTGGCTGGTGGGGAAAGATCCGTTTCCTTCTGAGCTGGCTCTACCCCCAGGATGTTAACCTGTCCTCTGCTGCAGCAGGGCCCCCTTCTGAGAGGGACAAGAAGCAAACAGGATAAAAAACTGTGTAGGAAAGGGATATTTTCTGTGGGGGGAAAAAAAGTAAGACAGATATGGAGGCTTATCGCTGGTTGAAATAAAACCACTGACATAAGTAGGTATAAAAGGCAAAACAAAACAGAAAAGCAAGGATTAAAAAAACCCAGTTCCTGCAGAACAATAATCTGTTTGAATTTGCAATTATATTACAAAGCAGCATGCTGGTAAAATTAGGTTGTTTTGCATAAGAGAATTTAGTTTTGATATAAAATCAGAAAGAAAGAAATGTTCATAGCATGAAGAGAAATCCAAAAAAGCCAAAAGCCAGAAGTATGGTATTCAAAAGTAGGTGTTCCATTCTTACGAAAGGAACAATGGCAGAAGTGTGTGTCTTGGATCCACAGTGAAACAAGGACTTGGCATCCTTCTAAGAACTATAGTTCCAATTTCCTTCTCTCCCCTTGAACCAGTGCAGGAATTGGAAGTTGTGGGAGGATCCTTGCTTATTCTTCTCTGCGTAGTTGTGCTTTGCTCAGGCATGGCTGAGAACAGAATCTTATGGTTTGGTGGTGGTTTTTTTTTTTTCATTGTTTGTACTACGATAACGCTCTCGGGAAGCAGGTGAGCGCTGGAACAACAAGGGTGTAGCTCTTTATTACTGTAAGTCATCTTTATGCTCAATAATAAGCCTTTGGAATTGCATGAGATTACTCAACTGTGCAAGAGGGCACAGGATGTGCCCATAAACCAAACTCAACCAAGCTCTCCAGTGTAATTAAAACAAGGATCCCAGGCGTGAAGGCAGAGCCTTTGTTGTTGGTGTTACAAAACAATCATAGCACATTTCACGCTGGTGCTGGTGCTTGGAGTTTCACTCTATGTTTCTAGCTTTGGCAATTTTACATGGGCAGCTTTAGTGCCTGCAAAGCCTTGCTCGTTCAGGCAAAGAAACGTGTGTGTGTTTTGGCTGGAGTCATACAGGTGTCTCACTTAGGGCTCTAATGTGATCGCTCAGATAAGGGTGGCAAATGCTGGCTTTGAACATCTCGTAATCATTTATGCACTTAATGTACCTGCGAGCCGTTGGAGCCGGTGAGCTGGCTGGGCTTTGAGGGTCCCCTTCAAGCTGCACAAATGCTGACTCCTGGTGTGTTTTGAGAGAACCTTGTAGAAGTTCATCTTTGCCATTTAGGTTTCTGAGAACTGGATGATCATCTTGATCATAAACCGTATCTCTCTCCTTAGAAAAGAAATAGATCCCTTACCAGATTCATACTTGTAAGTATGAAAGTACTTATTGCCAAGGGGCGTTTCTGTTGGTTGCGTCATGTGGGATCCCTGCCAAAAAAAAAAAAAAGTCAAAATAGGAAAGATCATCTCCTTCGCATAGAAATGTACTTCCTTCCCCTTTACGTAGCAGCCACAACTGTTAATTTGCCAGCACAGCAATTTCTTCTGGCAGGGGAACAGCCCATTGAAGGGGCTGCTGCTATCCCTCTGTGTGAATCTTCTACTAGAGGGCTCCAAAACAATGGTGTTCGGAGTGGGTGTCTGCCCTTTGCTATGCAGAAGCCAGAAGGGGTGTCTCGAAAGCCCCCTCCACGAATGAATACCTATTTAGTCAGCAGATGGGGATGCGGGAGGGTCGGCAGAGCCCAGCGTGCAGTGCTGAGCCCAGCTTGTTGCTGGGACTGTTGTGAAAATTCACCCAGCTGCACGTGTGTGTGTGCATGTGCTTCAGTCTGAAAAGAGGTGGTAAGCTTTTCTTTAGAAAAGGTGAACAACTTGATAACTGAACTGCAGCTTCACTTCAAATTGATAGTACTGAAAGGCTTAGTCCTGCTCATAACAGGGAGGTACGGTGTAACAATGGAAAAGTCAACGAATTGGCTAAATGTTTTCCCAGTGTAGAAGGCTTGGTGTTCAGGTTTCTTTGCATTTTGGCTGCAAGTTTAGCTGCCTCTCATTTTCTCCAGTTTGGGGTTTTCTTGCCATTAGTTCTGATCCTTTTCAAAATTATGGTTGGTGTTTTGTTTTTTTTGTTTGTTTTTTGTTTTTTTTTTTTTTTTGAATGGGCAATAAAAACTGAGCACGCATGACAGGGTGTGTGCTCGACTGCCGTACCAACGTCTCTTGGCCAGGTGGCATAAGGCCACAGGAGGATGACATAAACGTGCTCTGTAACATGGCAGTGGTATTTTATGTCAGAAATAAAACACACAGAAAGAATTTCCTTTTGAAGCTTTGTCTAAAACTTGTGTCACAGAAAGGAAAAACCCAAATATTTAGTTTCGTAATAGGTTGATTTTATTTCTCTGATACTTTGGCAATAGTATGAATACAAAAAAAAAAAAAGCCCTAAACCCTGAATGTGACACATAGGTGGATATAATTTTTCAAAATGTCTTTGTATGTTTCTGGTCTTATTAGTGGAATTTGTTTAACTGCTGACTCTTTAAAAAAATCTTTTATAAAAGTCTCTTGAGAGGATTAGAGTGTTACATATTTCAGAAGTTGTTTTGTCAGTATTTAATTTTGCAATGCAAAAAATTTAATGGTTTAGCTGTTGGATTTAATTGGAAATTAAGTAATTATGTATTTTCTGAAATACATTTCCTACAAAAATGCATTGCTTGCTACATTAAGAAAGATATGGCTTTTTGATTTATTATGTTGTTGTGATGATATTACTCCTTTCTCTTTCCCCAGTGTGTATCTCTCTTCCCCTTCTCCATTTTTTCCTTAGCATCGGAGATTTGGACTAGACATAATATTATTCAGAAATCTTCTAAAAGGTTCCTTTCTTACCCTTCCATTTCATGCAGTAGTTTCATAGTTACCTCATGCCAACTGTCTGTTTATGTCTTCACGTCTCATCTTAAATTTTCATGTGTTTCCTGATATTTTCCTTAAAATGTTCGGGCTCTCTGTATCTGCCATATACCTGTGCCATCCTTCATTGGCCCATTTCCTTCACCTGTGACTGCAGGAGGTAGGACACTACCTTCTTTCTGTTCTTTTCCTCTCCACAGAGCAGCACCCTATTTTCTTCACACTTTTTTTTTTTTTTTTTTTTTTTAATTTCATAGCATTTGCCATCTGAAAACTGCAAGTCCTGTTATGCACTTGAATGAAGTAAGCCTAAGTATCGTGCTGGGTTATGTTTGACATTAACATCTCCTTTTCAGATGTGGAGGACCCAGTTCAGAGCTGGGTGTAATCTCTGTGATACAGTCAGGGGCAAGCCAACACCTCCTGACTCATAGTTACCCCTACAAGCTACTCTCCTAAAGCAGAAAAGATGAGATGGGAGATGGTGCCTCCTACTGAGACACCAGCAATGGCATTTTGACCAGGACAGTTGTGTCACCAGGCATAGCCCTGAGACTGGTGGTACCCAGAGCTTAGTGCCAGATGCTCATGTCCCACTGGCCACTCACCATGTCTTCACCCCTCTTGCCCAAGAAGCTTTTCCAAGTGCATCTCTGTTTAATTCCTAACTTTAAATGGTTGAACTTGTCAGGTTTTTCTAACTAAATACCTTTGTGGAAAAAAAAGTAAAACTTTGTGGTGTGTTTTGCAAACTGTTCTGCAGAAACCCTCACAGTTTCAAGTACCATTTCTTGAGTTATAGGTGGGTTTTTCAGGCTGCCAGGAACCTGTAGGTCTGTCAAAGGCACTGGGTCTTGAAGGTCTTCTGCCTTTCAGAAGTCAGCTGTGATGAAGAGAGACTCGGACCTTCCATGTGCAGGGCTCTGGGGGAAGCCGCCCAGTGTCAGGGTTCCAGAACAAAATCAAGTCTGAAAGCATTGATCTTCCAGACAGCTAGACTGATTTCCTTCTGTTGAAAGGCAGAGGATTTACCACCAGCTCAGTGTGTTGGCGAAACTGCTGTTAATACACAGGAATCGGGGAAGCCCCCCAGTGTCAGGGTTGTCATTAACCTGGGGCAGCGAAATGGGCTCTAGAACAAAATCAAGGCTGAAAGCATTGATCTTCCAGACAGCTAGACTGATTTCCTTCTGTTGAAAGGCAGAGGATTTACCACCAGCTCAGTGTGTTGGCGAAACTGCTGTTAATACACAGGAATCTGATTCTGGCCTCTGCCAAGATCATCACAGAGGATCAGGCCCTAAATTAGTTGCAAGAGAGAGAGCCTTCTTTTTTTTTATTGTCAACAGGCATGAATTTGGCTTTCCCACGGAAAGCGTAAACTCTAAATTACCAGGTTTTACAATATGCATGCATTTAATAATTCTTAGCTTCACTTTTTGCATTTCACTTGTTTGTTCTCTCACCCTGTTCTCTTTGTCGGTGCGATTATGGCATGTGATGCATTTAATTACATATGCATATATATTAACAATTTCAACAGGCTTGGTAGTTTCCATGTTTACCAGTGGGAGAACCGCAAAGGTGTGTCATCTGAACTTTCTGAACCTTCAACAAAACCAAGAACACACGCTTTACTGTTTTGGTTCATAAAATCCCAACGGAATGGGTATTTTGTGAATGATACGAAGTTCATCAGCGCTACCCTGTACACAAAAGCTGTATCTGAACACTCCTGGCCACAGCTGTAGCCAAAATTTTGGTGCCTCTTTGATGCCAAAAGAAATGTATACAACTTTAACTTGAAAAAGAATAACGGATGCCCAATATTTGAATTTCATGGCATGCTCCATCGAGATTTTTTTTTTAAATTTTATTTTTTAAAAAATTTATTTTTTTATTGTTCACCTGCAGTTTGAGCAGCTTCAGCTCCCTCATGCAGGTGTTGAGGAATCCTTCAAGGACAAGCTGAGAGCCAGCACCGGGGCTCTGACGTTTGCAAGTGACTCAAGCAGAACCGCTGACAGTGCAAAGGAATGGAAGCAAGAAGAGGGCCGGGTCTTAGTTTAGATGTTGAGCTGGAAAATTAAATTAAAAATGAGCGTTCAGAAGTCAGGGCCATCACAAGAAAGTCAAAACGAGCGTCCCCTGACCCAGCTTTTGTGGCTGGGGAGGGGAGCGGGAGGATCCCTGTGCGGAGGGCTGTGCGTGCCCAGGAGATGGCTTTGCTTTGTAGGCTTTGGTAAGCTGTCACTTGCTGGTTGGGGCAGAGATCATGTTTTGATGTTTGTGCGTTGACTGACAAATACAGCAGTGCATGTGCTAAGCAGACACCAGGGTTTGGCTGAGCCGTGAGGGGTGGAGAATTGAAGTGGCATTTGTTTTTTGGCTAGGAAGATGCCCTGAGAGACAGGGATGACATAGGCTGGTGCTGGAAAGGATGCTAGGAAGATGCCCTGAGGGACAGGGATGACATAGGCTGGTGCTGGAAAACAGGAAAAAAATATTCTAGAAATTGGTCAAAGCATTTGCAGTGATTTTTCTTGCTGCTCTAAACGTTCTTTGCAGTTTTTATATTACTTCATAAAGATAAGGCTAGACGTATTTAATTTTGCTATGTAACAAATGCTGCAAAAATGACCTACAAGTAGATAAGTATCGTAGCTCGTGTTAACACGAACTTTCACCTTGTTACACTTTTATTTGCTCCCATTTATTTCTTTCAAACATGTAAGTGATATCAAGGCCTGTAAACCAAGCTGCTGGAATAAACTAGAAAATGTCATAGACCGGGCAGGAGAAATAGGGTGGGAGGGATTTGGCTGCAGGTTATCAGCCATTAATTATTCATTTTGTAAACAATGAGGGAGGGTGAAAGCAGCCAGGGCAGGTAGGCAGAGGATTGGGTTGTAAGATAATAGAGATAGGGGGAAATAAGGAAAAAATCCTTATCAAACAAAACTGAATGGTATTCCTAACTGTCACAAGCCTTCCTGTATCTTAAAAGAAATGCCAGTGAATGATTAATCATCTTAATTAAAGTAATTGCACCAGTGTTTGATGACAGAGTTGGATATGACAGCTATGACTCAAAAGCCAGAGTTTTACAAAACTTCCATAGAAAAGATGTAATTTGGGGAAACAGTTGCAAGTATTTTTTACGTCAAATTTGAGTAAAACCATGTCACAAATCTCAGAGTTGGTCAAGACAAAAAATGCTTAGTATGTTACCTTTTTTTTCTTTTTTCAAATTCTGTGTTTGGCAGGAGGAAGTAATGAGTAGAAAGATGACGTAGTATGATTTTTAAATTTTTTTTTAGTCTTTCTGGTTTTCTTTCCAGTGTGTGTGAGACTACTTACATGCTCTCAGTAGCCTGTGTACACATATCAGTCTTATGGCGTCCTATCAGCGAGCGTTCATGCAGAAATGATTACATTGACGTTTTCTTGGCAAAAAAGGAATTGGAAAAGCAAGAAATACATGTGTAGAAATAACATATTATCTGCACAAGCTACTCCTTAGTCTGAAACATCTTATTTAAGCTCTCCAAGTGAGCATGTAATTCAGGCAGGTAATTATGCCTCAGTTCAAATGCTGTTTAATAAAGGCAAAGGTCTGTTTTTCCAGGAGAAAGTAACTACTATAAATGGCAAGGAGTGACAATTGTTGTTGTCTGTATGTATAAGAAGAGAGATGCCTTCCAGGAATCTGTTTTCTCATGCACAATTTAACTGTTAAGGTGCTCATGTTTAGGGTGTCTGTCAGGGCTGCTGATGCACATGGGGTTCTGTCTCGGCCAAGGCAAGCTGGGAGGGTGAAGGGATGCCCAGCCTGGTGGTGCTGCTGCTGCACCGGGAGGGATGGGAGTTCTGCGGCATGACCTGATGACTGGGGAGGACCACATACTCTTCTGACCTATGCACCCATGTTTTCCTCCAGGGAAAAGTGGCTGGGACAAGTGAGGCAGATGCTGCTTCTCCTGCTGTGGAGCTGGGGTATGCTGTACACCCCCAGCAGGTGTGAGCCTTTGGCACTGCAGGGGACAGCATATAATGTATCTTGAAGGCTTGCTTTATTCTCCCAGTAGGGTTTGACTTTTCTGAACAGCAACATAAACTGGTAATTTTAGGATCCACCAACAGCCCCAGAGTTTATGGTAGCATGCACTGCTGTGCAAGTGCCCCAAAAGGTGTATTAGGCGGTGTGGGGAAAGCTGCCCAGCAGAGAGGGACCTGGGGGTGCTGGTCGACAGCCGGCTGAACATGAGCCAGCAGTGTGCCCAGGTGGCCAAGAAGGCCAACAGCATCCTGGCCTGCATCAGCAATAGTGTGGCCAG
>NW_010109118.1:7947-22071 GCF_000699245.1 Pterocles gutturalis
GTCCAGAGAAGGGCAACGAAGCTGGTGAAGGGTCTGGAGCACAGGTCTTATGAGGAGCGGCTGAGGGGGCTGGGGGGGTTCAGTCTAGAGAAGAGGAGGCTGAGGGGAGACCTCATCACTCTCTACAACTGCCTGAAAGGAGGGTGCAGTGAGGTGGGTGCTGGGCTCTTCTCTAAAGTAACAAGTGATAGGACAAGAGGAAATGGCCTCAAGTTGCATCAGGGGAGGTTTAGGCTGGATATTGGGAAAAATTTCTTCACTGAAAGAGTGATCAGGCATTGGAACAGGCTACCCAGGGCAGTGGTGGAGTCACCATCCCTGAAAGGGTTCAAGAAACGTGTAGATGTGGTGCTTAGGGACGTGGTTTAGTGAGTTAGGTGGTGCTGGGTTGGACTTGATGATCCTTGAGGTCTTTTCCAACCTTAATGATTCTATGATTCCATGATTCTTGTCTCTATTAAATTGGTTTGCACAGTGACTGTAGGTAACAATATTTTCACCTGATGAGCAGCAGGGCATAAACCAGCACATTAGAGAGGTATGTGAGAAGTGAAGATTATTTCAATAATGCTTCAATGAGGAGAGGGCTTGAAGAGTTGCAGCATGGTCTTGAACTTCTCTGTGTACCCTCTTGCCCCCAGAGGACCCTGCTGTGGGACCTGAGTTGTAAGGTGATATGTAAGGTTATCTTGTGTATTTAATGGTCTCCTGGTATTTTTAACAACACTAAGGTCTTGTTATATTGCAGCTATGTTTCCATCTTTTTTTTTTTTTTTTTTTGTGTCTGTTTGGTGATTTCTTTGCCTCTAAGTTTAAATCTATTTGGTTACCAGTGCCATTTCAGATCAATACAACATCCCCAAGTCATCACCTGAGCTGCTGTGCAAGGCTGTAGCGCAGCACTGGCAACTGCTGTTTCATCTCAGAGACAGCTTCCCCTCTGTGGCAAATAACAAGATCTCTGCATAGATTTTTTTAAAATTTTTTTTTTAATTAGTTCCACCAGTAGACCCTCTGATATCCATTAAAGTTGTTGCGTGAACATTGATTGTTAATCCCTGTCTTTATTTCTGTGATTAGGGAAGACTACTTTTGATGCTTACTGAATATTTAGAAATACAATTTGCACAGCACACTTAAACGTGTCAAGAATTTTTTTCTTTTTGATGGCTTGCTGAGCCCAATGGGAATAATTTTATTGTTAAATTTTGTAGTTATAAAAAGGTTATTTAATAACTTTTCAGAGCTGAAACTGTTGAGGTAAATGCACTTGTAAATTAAGATGTAGGTAATAATAAACTTAATGGAGCCTTACAGGCCAAAATGTCAAAAAAAAAAAAGGAAAACACACTCACCCATGTGTGTCGATTGTGGATGAAGCGCAGGTTTCCCTTTACTTGGGAAGAGAGTACCAGTGCTGTAGAAAGCTGGAGATTGTTTGTGTGCTGATGCCAGACTTTCCCTGTATTTTCCTTGCACTTGGGTCAAACCCTGCCCAGTGTTAAAGCTCCACTGAAATCATTCTCTCACCTGCAATAATGTGATTTCTGTTTAAATGACCAGTTGTTGCTAATGCTACTTCCTGAGAATGAGTTTCCAAATATGTAGTTGCTGTAAGGCTTTTGTTTTGCCTGTAATCTCAGTAGCTTGATAATACTTCTGCAACACTGAGCGGAGTCTGTGATGGCTCCAAAGGCTCTGAGATGTGCCTGAGCCACATGAATAGCTGTGTGTGACCCAAAATGACCCATGCGTGTCGGCACCAGGGCTGAAAGAAGCACTGATTTCAGACAAGGGTTAAGAAGACCATGGAGATCTCTGTCCACACTTGGTTTGCATGGGATTCTCACATGGGAAGGCCAAACTGCACCTTTGAGGAATGGTTTTCCTTCAGAGGAGCAGAGTTGGGATGCTGCTGCTTCCCGGGTTAAGACGACCATGGAGATCTCTCTGTCCACACTTGGTTTGCATGGGATTCTCACATGGGAAGGCCAAACTGCACCTTTGAGGAATGGTTTTCCTTCAGAGGAGCAGAGTTGGGATGCTGCTGCTTCCCACCCAGCGAGCCGGGTGCGTGCCTGCCGTGGGACTCTCTTGGCAAACAGAGCCGGAGGTGGCACGTGGGGCACCCATTGCATTTGGCTTTCTTCCCCACCATACGATGGGACACCGATAGACATGCTTGACTATGTTTTAATTCAGGAAAAAGCATTGAGTGACAAATGGATATGGGACAAAGCCCGTGAAGTTGGAGCCTTGATAAGGAACGAAGCAATGTCCTACGCAGTCCTTATTTATCACTATCAGTGTATATCCAGGGTATATCTCTCCCATAGCCTATCTCAAGTATTTTGCGTGGCGGGTGGCGGGGACAAGCTCACACGTTTGCCTGCAGTGAGGGTTGGGAGCATGTGTCACCTTGCATTTGCAGGTTGAAAGCACACATGGGAATGTTGGGCCAAATGACAAAGCCAGTTTCTGCTCAGGCCGTCCCACTTCCCACTGTTTTGCTTGATGTCCTCCTCTTACAGCAAATCACACCTTTAAAAGGCACTGAATTTAGCATCTGAAAAAAATTTTGGAAGCCTAGTGGTGTATTATCACTCTTAAATGACATCTAATGAGTCACAATCCTAAAGGCTTAGCTACTGAGAAAGGCACAAAATACCTCAACGTCGCAATCTTTTCAGTAGCTTAGCAGTTTTCCTTGTCCCCCTCCCTTATGAGTCTCTATAAATCAATTTTCTGTGTTCTTTTATTGCTCCTTAGTTTTTACATTACGTTAATTTTACCACTAATATAAAAAGGTGAAAACAGGAATGACTTTAATGTTTATTTTGACATCTATGTCTGTACAAGTTTGTCACAGGCACGTTCTCTGCCTCTCGGTGCTGGTAGTTCAGTGTGAGCAAAAAAAAAAAGGGAGGGTGGATAATGTGACATGCATTTTACTTTCAGCAAGCTTGTTATACCAGCTCTGAATTTTTCATGAAGGCTTCAGTAACCTGTAGCTGAAGCTCAGGGGGTTTCCACCACAAAGAGGTGGATCAGCTTAGCTCTCACTTCCCATCTGGCACAGGGTGACAGGGACAGTCGGGGGCTGAAGGAAACCTGAAGAAGAAAAAAAAGTTCATGCGGGACATCCTTTGTGCTGCATGAAAAGCTAAACATGCGCCTCTTGGAGGGACGTAGCTTTGAAATACTGACTTATCTCTGGCTTCAGATTATATTTAGGCAGGGTGTTTTACTTCAGTCACCGGCACAGCTGTCCTGTCTGTAAATAATACTGCAGAGAGACTCCCTCCAACCTTTATTTTGCCAAGGCTGCACTTTCAGCATCTCTCGACAGCTTGTACCACAAATTCTCTGCCCGCTGCCTGGCTAAAGTGAGGTTTAAATTAAAGTCTGTATCACAAAAGTATTGCTTGGCAGTTCATCGATCTTTATTTTTTCTAAATAATTAAATAAAGTCTGAGACAAAGGAAGTGATGTGATTATTTTTTTTTCATTCAACTAGTCAAAACCCACCCAAAAAGTTGTTATCTCTTCAGAAACAAACTGATGCCTAAAAACACTCTGAAAACAAAACTCTGCCTTCTGTAGGCTTCCAGCAGTTGCTTCCCAGAAGCAATGCAACCCCGCTCTGTACGGGAGCTGAGCTGGTGTGTCCCTCTGAAGGGTGTTCTCCATGCTCTGTTATGCACAAAAACTAACCATCTTCATAAACACTGTGAAATCTGGCAAGGCAAAGATTTCAGAAGTTACAGGGTGCCAGAGTAATTTTTGTGATGAAAACTCACTTCCTAAGGCAGTTTTCAGTGTCTTTAAATGCTCGTTAATTTTTTATTATTTTTTTAGAATTACATGATAATGGAGTATTAATCTTCTGCACAAGATGTCAATATTGGTTAATTAGTTAATTTGCTGGGTGACTGCTGTTGTAAGAGTACTGTGTACTGACTCGTGGAACATGTGGTTGAGTCAGCCCCTTACCTGACTCACGGTACACAGTTTATATCCTACTCTGTACACAAAGCAGCTACTTTATTTGTGATTTTTTTTTTTCTACAGTGTGTTTTTTTTTAAAAAAAATTGCTTCCCCCCCCGCCTTTCTTCTTCAGTGTTTTGAGTGCTTCACAGATACAAGTTTAGCTCCAGGACTACTTTTTGGGATAAGGCAGTAGGGTAGCTAGGTTGTTGGTTGGTTGTTTGTAGGCTTTTTTGGGTTGTGGTGTGTTTTTTGTTTGTTTGTGGGGTTTTTTTTTTTTGTTTGTTTTTGTTAGGGTGTTGGTTTTTTTTTTAATTTTTTAGGGTTAGGGGGCAAAGAGGGTAGGGCTTCAGGTCCAGCTGTTACTACTCAGCTTTTCAGAAGCATGGTTTTCCAAGAGGGACAGAAATTGTGTCCTACCTATGAAGAATTTCTCTGTGTTCCTTCCCCACCAGTTCTGAGCACATTGGTAGCCAAGATGTGTTTTCAGTCTAGGAAGGGCTCTCTGGTGCCTGCTCTGAAGCACAAGGCCACTCTGCCACCCCCTGACTGCTTTCTAGACCACTTGCAACTCCTGCAGCCCTTGAAACAGGCAACAGCCTTTCTTGCTACACAACCCTGATTCATTCCCCAAGTGCATTAAATGAAGCAAAAAAATAAGGGAGATTATCTGTCCTAACATAACTAAAGGATGTAATGCAGTATGTTGGCTTCCCAGGGAAGTGGTGGAATCACCATCCCTGGAGGTGTTCAAGAAACATGTAGATGTGGTGCTTTGGGACATGGGTTAGTTAGTTGGTTTGTTTTTGGTTGACGGTTGGACTTGATGATCCTTGAGTTCTTTTCCAACCTTAAAGATTCTATGACTCTGTGTTTGTAACAGCAAGTCCTATTTCAATATTTTCTGAATTTTTAGGCTGCGATGTTGCGCCCTCAAATGCCTTTATTTTGGTTTCTGTGTTTCATTTTTCTAAGTTGTTAGTAAACTAGTTTCTGTTGTGTGTCTTCATATTAACACAGATGTTGGCCATCAGCAGGATGTTGGCCATCCTCGTGTGACTCAAGCTAATGGGTAACAGCAGCTAAGTCTCAGGCTGGAAGGAAACTGTTGTTAGTTACAGTTAAAGTCCATTCTGCTCTCAGGGTTCACAAGTCATTGCTGCCCACAGGGAAGTGTTGAGGCTCACAGCTCCAAAGCTGTCTGCCAGGACTTCATGCACCCACTGCTCGCCCTTGCAGCAGCCCAGCTCATCCTGTGCTTGACCTGCTTCCTTTCTCTATCACGTTGCCGTCCCAGTGGTCCTTGTTGCTGTCGTCCCTGCTTTTCAAGAAGCAGCAGTTTGAGCAAGCATGTTCTCCTTGCCCTCAGATCCTCTGCCCAGGGCTGCAGCTGCAGGGGAGCCTCCTCAGGATTATTTAGTCCCTAGTGACATGGGATGCAGCATCCTTTCAGTAGCTCGGAGAGTGTGTCTGTCAACAATTTGAACTTTTGCAAGCAGAGGTCTTCAGTGGTTTATGATTTGGTCATGGCAGATGGATTTTCACATGTATGGCAAGAGATGCTACAACTGAAGATGCTTAGTCCTGCTATTTCTCAAGCTGTTGCCAGATATCCCACTTGGGATTGTGTTTTTCCAAAGATAAATTGGAAGAGTGAACAAAACTATGCAACTTAGTATTATGCATAATACTAAAACAGCCCCAAGCTGAAATCTTTGTAACTTTTTCTTTTATCAAATGGGGAGAAAAATCTCCCCAAAGATATTAAATCGCTTGACTTTTACTAGCTTTGCACCATGGAATTTATTCAACAGCTACTTGGCACTTGCCTATGATTACAGCTACTTTACTTAGTGAAATTAGTTTTCTTGATTATGGGATTAATTTCTATATATTTTTGAGAGAGAAATGGCAAGTATGTTCACCAGCTTGCCTGGCTATCAGGATTATGCTGGGATGAGCCTTGCCTATCATTACAGCTACTTTACTTACCTAGTGAAATTAGTTTTCTTGATTATGGGATTAATTTCTATATATTTTTGAGAGAGAAATGGCAAGTATGTTCACCAGCTTGCCTGGCTATCAGGATTATGCTGGGATGAGCATGCTTCCCTTGCATACGTGCAGAAATATCCAGGCAGCAATGTGTAGAAGACCTTATTCCATGCAGCGGGAGATGCCAGGCAGCCAGACCCTTCCTAGGAAGCATCCATCCATCCATCCTTTCCTTCCAGTGGGACTGTTGGGATTAGATTAAACAAAGAGAGCTGCTTTCCTGCCGTTGGGTTTCTTCCCAGGGAGCCCTGCAGACCTGGGCGAGCTGGAGCAGCCCCAGGCATGCTGTGGAGCCGATGACACAGTGGTATGTGCCGAGCACAGGGCTGCCGGGCCGGGGAAGGGCAAAGTTGTTCTGCCTCTGTCAGCGCAGCAATATTTCTGCAAGGGAAAGGCTGCTGGTGCCAGAAAACCACCGTGGTTTTGGGACACATGTGCACGTACGCACCACTGCGGTGTTACCGAATGTCGGGGGTAAACAACCCCCTGCCAGGTAACAGGCTGGGTTAGCATTATCGGTTCATCTGGAGATGGCAAGGCATAGTCTTTCCAAGACGCCTTTTCTGACAGATAAATGTGTTCGAACTTGGATTGCCAGCTGCTTGTCACCACTGGGTAGCAGGTCTAGCTGCTAGTGGCCATGGGCCTTTTCCTGTCAAATATGTTTTCTACCTGCCTTATAATTTTCTTCCTGCCTTTTGTTGTCTTCTTTTTTTTTTTTTTTTTGTAAAGGTGCTCATGTCTATATTTGATCATAGGAAGTAGCGTGGCAGGCACCATAAAAAAAAAAAAGTAAAAAAAAAAAACCATGCAATTTTCAAGTCCAACCCAAACCCGAAATCTCAGACTTAGGAATGCCTGGAGTAAAATTTTTTTTTTTTTTTTTTTTTTTTTTTTTTTTTTTTTTTTTTTGTTCTGAGCTGCATTTGGCAGTAGGATATTAAATAATCAATGTCAGGTTCGGCTTTTGTCTCCGGGGGTCAGTGGATGTAACCTGCTCCCCGTAAATTCACAGTTTATGAGGCAGCAGTGATCTCTGCACAAGTGGGAGATGACTTTTGAACTCACACAGCCTCAGACGGGAGGAACATTACACTTTATGAGCATGTTTAGAGGCTGTTAAGGCTGTTTAGAGGCTGAAAAGTCTTCCCTCGTAAATCATGTAACTGGCTTAAGAGAGACAGTTCTGTTTATCAGACTTGTCTTGCGAACACATCTCCTATATCTATTCCTTTTGGAGACAAATAACAAGTGCCGTCATAAATGTTGTTTTCTTTGTCTTTTTCCTTAGCGAATGCATACAGCTGAGTATATTATTGGTGAGGAAATCCACAGTAATCTATACTAATGCTTTTATTTTCCATGTTGCTGCATAATCCTAAGTGAGAAATAACCCAAGAAGGGGAAAGAAAATATAAGATTGAGGAGTTCAGAGAGTTTGCAGCTCACCAGTGCTGACTACGTGTGTTTCTCCCCCCGTAAGGGTCAGGAGCTTGCCTCACAGCTTGCCACGGGCTGCAAGAAGTCCGTGCACACAGAGGATGCTCTGCCAAGCTGCTGAGCCTGACCTGTTGCCCAGCACTCACCAGCCCAGGGAGCCCAAGGCATCTCTTGCAAAGAAGCAAAGGCTGGGGGTCTCATTGTGCTTTGCATTATTTGGGGGGGGTGGGGAGGAAGGCTGCAATACATCCATTGGCAATTTCTATGTAAGGGAAATGAGCATCGAAAACT
Organism: Pterocles gutturalis; assembly: GCF_000699245.1. Lineage (NCBI taxonomy): Eukaryota > Metazoa > Chordata > Aves > Pterocliformes > Pteroclidae > Pterocles > Pterocles gutturalis. The sequence continues at coordinate 15,722 of NW_010109118.1, forward strand.
TGAGTCCAATTCTGGCAGTGACTCGAGCATCCTTCCCTCGTAAATGCTGGAGCCTGTGCCCAAGCCTGGCTGGCAGGAGTGGGCTTTGAAGTGAACAAGTGTCACAACATTCCAACCCGTGTCTGCGCTATGTGCTAGCTTCCTGAACATCTCTTATTTTGCACTTCTAACATTTTCCCCCTAATTATTTACAGACAGCCATATTCACATGTGTTTTTTTTTTTTTGTTTAGTATTATTTGTGCTAAAGCAAGCAGAGCTTTGTATCCTGTTGTGAATATCTGTTAATTAGAAGACAAAGTGATGCAAAAATAACAATTCTCCCCCTCAAGTCAAAACCAGAAGTGAAGTACAGGCTATATGAGATCAGATGGGACTACTACAACTTCTGAAGCTGGCTGAATGGACAGCCTTACATAACCACAGTTAGGTTATTCTTTCTCTACACAGTTGTTAGCAGTCAGATACATATTTAATGGGGTTTCATTATATCCTATAAATGCTGGCACAGGAATACTTTCCCCAGGGCATTCTCTGAATAAAAGAAAGGAGAAAATGATGAACGCACTTAGCACATGCACCCACAACTTCATGATAAAAGCCAGCATTTCCCCATACCACACCTGTTGTTGTAGCTGGGTTAATTACTTTTCATTGTAATCAACTGCCTGAAATATTTATCACTGTGCCTGTAATTTCACAAATCCGAAAGTGATACCCATAAAAACAACACTTTGACTCTAATATTTTGGGTACTGCGTTCCCTGGGCTAAATTTTTTGGGGGGTTTTGGATTCCTTGTGGGGTATATTTCTTAATTCTCATAAGGAACTTCCATCAAGACTTTTTGTTAAGTGAAAGTGAATCTTCTCCAATGTTACACCGAAACACTGCTGTTTACAGTGGTGTTTCTATTGCATTATGGTTACTAAACGTAGAATAACATAATGCTTCCTTCTTCCTTAATTCCATTTTCAATCTCCCCTCTCTTGCCTTCTCCTAAATTACATGATCTGTAAATCGCACAGACCTGTGGTGTGGCCCTGATGAATAATGTAGACTCTCTTTTCTTTGAGATATGAGACATGATTTTCTTTTTTTTTTTTTGAGAAGAGGTTTGCAGAAAGGAAAGAGGTGTGAATGGAGGAGCCCTGTGGCTAAGCATCTGGGGTACGTTTCTGAAAATCTGTCCTGCAAGCCACCTGGCTATACCTGAGTCTGCTCCTATTGTAGGTGATGGAACATGTTTTCTCTTGCCTTGCACAAAAGCGGGGATGGATCTGGTAATGTCGAAGAGCACCCAGCACTTTCCAACTTTTAGTACTTTATATAACAAAACCTGCACTAATAGAACAATGTCCCCAAATCCAGTTTCTTAGCAGTTCCACAAAGTCATCACCAAGTGAGTGTCGAGTCAAAACTTCAACAATTTCAGACAATCCCCCCTCACTGCACTCCAGATTTTGACCAAGGCTGGTGATGTCCTGGTACTCAGCAATGACTAAGGTCCTGCAAGTGCAAGGAGTTGGTTCAGCTTCCCCAAACCTTAAATCCTTTATTCTTTGGAAAGTCCAAGAACATTCATTTTTCCCATGTAAAGCTGAGGCATGTTGTCTTTCCAGTATACCTGGAGAACTCTCATCAGTACAGAAAAAGACTGGCTACCATTGCAAAGCTGGCAGGAGTGGGAGAAAAGCTTTGAAGCACGGACTACAGTTAGAACTAAGAGAGTATAAGTGAGAAAGACAAAGCAAAAAGAGAAGGGAAAGCTACGCTGTGGACCCTTGGGAAATAAAGCACTTCCAAATCCCAGTGCACCCTAAGGAAATCCTCAGTGCTCCAAAGGAAGCTGTGAGGTTAAGTGGTCTTGGCACATGTAAACGATATTGGTGTGAGTGGCCAGTAGGGTGCTTGATAAACATGGTGCTTCTGCATCACTCAGCACCTGACACATGCAGGAGTCAGGGCTTTTCCACCAGATCGTGTCTTTTGAGAATTATTCTCCTTGGCAGAGTCCTGTTGGCCAGGAAGTGACTAAACCAGAATGGGTTCTGCTGCATGGACCCCTGGGGTTCTGCACTCCTGCATGGCTGTGCTTCACTGGAGCTTTCAAAGTAAGGTACTAAATGACTGCTGGTGAGTTAACTGAAGCCCTTCTAGTTATAAGAAGGGTAAGAGCATATGAACAGTATAGCAGGAAACAGATAAGCCTTTTTGATGCCCTTCTGGCAGCAGAAGGCGCTGAATTACTCAGACCCCTCTCATCAGATTAATTTTTGGTGTCCTTATTTCATAAAAGGTAGGAGAGGCAAAGTCCGTTGGAAGTCATGCTCCCTGGAAGTACTGTAGTAATGAGAAAATTTTCAACGAAAATTAACAAGTTTTTAAGATCTGGCTGGATAAAGCCCCAGGTAACCTGGTATGATTTCCTAGCTGACCCTGATCTTGAGCAGGGGGTTGGACTAGACACCTTCTGCTGTCTCTCCCAACACAAATTACCCAGTGACATGAAGATAAGGAGCCTGCCTGTAGCCACACACAAGTTGTTGAGTGCTAAATATGTTTAATGGTGCTAGCTTCTTACTACTACCTTTGCGATAAAGAAGATGTGAGGTCTCCTAGAGAGGGACTGCATCAAGCTGGTGGAAGTTGTAGTAGTCCCAAGATGATTCCAATTTTTGTCACTGGCTCCTTGGTTTAGAAACCTTTTTTAAATCTAAATTTTACTATTTACTTCACCTTTTGTTTTTCTTTTCTAAACTGGTAGCTACTAAAAAGTAATGTGCTGAAAATTTCCCAGTTTAAATCTCGGCTCCCTTTGGAGTAGGGGCTGGGAAGGAAAAGCTCTACCAAACCTTCATCTGTTTTCTTGCACTTTTTCTCTGCTTCCCCTACTTTTGAGGTGTAGCCCCAGATGCTTACAACTCTTCAGATTACTTGTTTGCTTTGAAAAACTTAGTCTGTACGACTATGGATTTTTTTTTTTTTTTTCCCAAGTATAGTTCTGGGGTCATAGGTGAGTGTGGTTAGTTGGCTGTTCAAGGCTTTAAACTCCAGGCAATTTAAAAAGAGAGTCATTGCAGATGAGCTGTCCATCAACAAGATTGTTATTCGTAGGTCTAATGTCATATCCATGTATAACAAGATTTTGATTGACAGGAAAGTTTGTTTCAGAAGGAGCAAAGGTCAATGTTTCACTGACAGCTTAACAATGGAAATATTGCATCATCAGTATATTTTATGGAGAGATACATACATCTACATAAACATAACCTGATGGCGAAACACTGGCACAAGATGCAGCTCTGAGCTAGGATGACGTTTTGGAAAACTTAGAAATAAAAAAGTTATTTGTGCTTTATCCATCTTTTTGAGGAACAGACTTAAGATGTATGTGGGTATGGCTTGTGTGATGACTTTGACCCGCATCACGTAGAAGCGCCTTCTCTGCGGGGCACTGTCGTTGAGTGGACAAGACATTAATTGACTTTGTCAGCGACTTCCTTGGGGGATCTCAAACAAATGACTGCACCTGTGCATCACTTTCCCCTCCATTTAAAAGGGAGAAAGCATTTTGTTGGCCTTGAGTTTCAGGGATGAAAAACTCCCTAAGTACTTTTGGCTATAAAGAATTAGTTTAAAAAAACTGGACGATACATAAAAGATATCACCAACCGAAGAGGCAGATGTTCAGAATATTGGTCTTTCTGGCAGACCTCTCCAGATCCCTCTCTGCTGGGGGGGTTTCTGTCTTTCATTCCTTTTTTGAATCCCTTTGCTGTACTTTGTCAGGTGAGCTTATTTCCTCTCATCCCAGTCTACGTCCCAAAGAATTGTTGTTTCTTGACTCTCCCCATGGAAATTATTTTTGCATTTAACATACATTAAACTAAAGCAGAGACTAAGCGTTATTTACTGCTCTAACAAAATTGAGCTATCTGGTTGAGATCTGAGCTACTTTTTTTCTGCATTTTCTTGTCCCATAGCACTCAAGACTCCCTTTTCACAGTCTCTGCCCCAAAGAAGTTATTTTTCCATGTTCTCTTTTTGCACTGCAGCCTGTCAGTTTTGATCTTCACAAGTACCCATGCTATGAACCCAAAGAGACTGAACCCAAATAAACAGGTGAGATAAAAATTCAAAGGACAAAGCTCTCCAAGCATCCTTCTTGCATGCAGCCTAAGCATTTAGTTAACATTTGAATTAGACACCGAAGGTCAACAAATTCAGGCCCTGCCAGAGGAAGTGGGTCACTGGAAGCTGTAGCTGAGAGCTCTCCCTGCTGTCCCAGTCTCTTTGTTTGCACGTGAGGCTATCACAAAAGGCACCATGTCCTCAGCATCGGGTTTCTTTTCCTCACTTCTCCATCACAGTTAGCCCATGCTCTTCAACCACTAATATGCAGACTCTCTTCCTGGTGTTCAGGGTTCCTTTCCATGCTGGGTGATAATTTCTGTCTTCTCCCATTCCTGGAAAACTCTGGACTCCAGGCTACTCAAAGCTGTCTCATTTTCAGAGGTTGTCATACCATAAAAGAGCAGGAGAAGGCACGATTACAAAATAGAAACGATAATAATGCAATGAAGTAGCTTCCAAGAAGTGTTACTCATAAAGTAATTAATTCCTTGAATAATGGATGAATTTTTATTTTTATAATCTAAAACTCAGTACTATTTTTTTTTTACACCACCCTCCCAGCCTGCAATCTTGTTGAATTAAAAACTGATAGCAGGAATGACAATTTTTACACTAAGTAATTCAGCTTTGTAAACATTAATTTTTTACTAACATTTATTTATTTCTTACACTACTTGCAAGTACTAATGCTCCTGTTCTGTATAAACAGAAAAAGGCAGAAGAAAAAAGCAGAGAAGTAGTGCTGTTCGTGCTTGACAGATACTTACGCAAGCAAAGCTGGGCAGAAGCTATGTTATTCTTCTTCTCTTGATAAGAAAAGCCAATCTTTAATTTTTTTTTAAAGGTTTCATGTTTTCATTAATAGTTTCCATAGTATTTTTTTTTGACATTTTGGCAAATTAAAACCTGAAATCACAATGTTTGTCCCCAAGCCAAAATATTCTCCTCCGCCGTAATGACTGGAGTATTTCAGTTGGGTTTCCTTCAGCACTTTGAACTCCCTCTGCCTGCAGCATCTGTTAAGTTCATCTCCTTGGCGAGGATGGATGATACAGTGCCTTGTTTGTTCTGGGTGTAATATGACTTATAATGCTTCCACCTCTATACGACAACTTATGTATGGATTTTTATTACCAATGTGAATAAGTACTGACTAGTAACTCGGCTAAATAAAGCTTTATGGGTGAACAAGGGATGAACGATGCCATTAAGGCTCCTTTCCTCCTGACTCAACCAAACTGGCCCTTGAGATGACTCTGTTTACCTGCTATAATTTAATGTTCTCACCTGCCTGGCTTCGTAATGCAGCAGCACTACCTGGCCTAGGGAGAATTTGACCTTTCAATGCTGCAGTTGAGGCCACAGCTGAGGATCCAGTCCTGGCGCTCTGGCGCCAGAATCACAGAATGGTTTGGGTTGGAAAGGACCTTAGAGATCATCCAGTTCCACCCCCCTGCCATGGGCAGGGACACCTCCCACTAGCCCAGGTTGCTCAAAGCCTCATCCAGCCTGGCCTTGAACCCCTCCAGGGATGGGGCATCCACAGCTTCTCTGGGCAACCCGGGTCACTGCCTCACCGCCCTCACAGGAAAAAAAAAAATTATATGACCAAGGGTCAGGGTTCAGTGATGAATGCAGGGTGGGGAGCAGGCAGGTATGTGATGTTTGGTGTAGGCAGTGTTAACCAATTTTTGAGCCAACATAACTTTGTTGCTTTGTTCCTTAAACATTGTAGAACTTGTTTGTATTTTTTTTTACTCTGTTTTACTCTAGTGCAGTTGCACTGGTCCAGTCCTTTTGTCTGCGTGCTGATATGCTGTTATAAACATGCTTTATTTCTCTCCCAGTGTAACAGCAGAAAAAGCTGGGTGAGCAGCCGGCCAGTCTTGTTGTTAGGCTCCTCAGCTGCACCAGGGCAAGGGCAGCCCCGCATCTGTCGTGTGCCGGGGGATGCACTGCCAGAAACTGGAGCTTATTCCTCTGCCAAGAGGAGCAGGAGCAGGCCAGCGCACCGCCAGCCCAGGCTATTCTGTGAGCTCACCCAGGCAGTGAAAGCTGACAGGCAGCTCTAATCCACTCTGCTGGTACCCAGAGATGACAGAGCATCAACGCAGGAAGGAAAAAAAAACCATAATACTTGAAGCTGCAAAACAAGTGGCAGGGGGGGGTCCTGAGAAAAACCCAAGGAAGGGGTCTGTTGGGGGCCACCGCGCGG
>NW_010109118.1:22102-28813 GCF_000699245.1 Pterocles gutturalis
AACCCAAAGGAAGGGTTCTGTTGGGACCAACTGAGCGTGTGCCTGTTAGCTTAGCGGTAGCTAACATTGCCTGGGTTTATATTTATGTTACCTCCCCTCTGCAGAGGGAGGTTTATATGCCCTGAAATGGTATATGTTACAGATATGATGTAGGAAGACGCAGAGTCCGCACCAGGAGTGCAATACAACCATGTTTTGTGGGGGTTTTCTTTAATTTTATCATCTAGGAGCAGGCATGAGCCTCATGTCTATATTTCTAAATGGTTTGCACAGTATTCACTTTCAGGAACTTGGAGTTTTCATCCTGATTGAATTTATAGGGCAGTATCCCATCGATGTTACACTGATGTCATTGCAGATGGTTTTTGGTGACAAACGAGGCGATGCAACGGAAGGAATATAAATGTAAGTGCTTTGGCTAAGCGAGTGCCATTTACTAGATGTTTGCGCTATCCCAGGCGCTATGGGCCCTGACCCAGCTGACCTCAGCTATTAAACCATTATAATAATTATAATAATTAATAATCATCACCATAATCTGTGGTTTGCTGTTGCGATGCCCACTGCCTACTTTTCAAGGAGTAAAAGGGAAGGCTTTATATCAAACATGCTCGTGCCCAAGTTCAAATTTACCATTTTTTATCTTCAAAGCCCAACCCAAAGTAGGGAAGGGACTGCCTCACATCTGGGAGATCATGACCTCCCATGACAGCTACATGCTTTGGAAACAATGGATCTGACAGCCACAACAGAGAGACTTGGAAGTGGGGGAGACAAAGATCTCTAGGCAACTTGGCCCACGATTAAGGAATGCCTGGAGGAGATCAAAACCACCTCCAAACTCGCCACCTTCAAATCAAATTTAAAGACCATGGCTTTTTATTTGTGCTTCCCTCCAGTATACCATCCCTTTGGAGAAAAGAAGAAAGTCAGTGCTTGTAGGGGTGTGGAGGCAGGAGGTAGGATGGAAATGTGGATTGGATTAGCTGTTTACTTTCACAGGAGGTGCTCGGGGTCTGTGAAGAAAGGTCTGGTACAAATGTTCAGCCACCTGAGCATAGTTGGAAATATTGGTGGAGCTTACTGCAGCAATGTTTACAGAGAGGTCTGCTTGACAATTTTCTTTACAATGGTCTATGGCTAAATTCTTATGAAACTATCTTAGATGACCGATAATAGATAACAAATGTCTGGAAAAAGGTGAGGATCAAGAGAATACCCCTACTCAGTTTCAAGTCTCCGCTTCTAAGGATGTATGTGATTAAATAGGAAGAGGCATGGGCCTTTCTGAATTTCTGAATGCTTCCCAGGAGGTCCACTCTCATGGACACTTGACATTTCTCCTACATAAATTAAATTGAAGTGATGCCTATGTAATTTAGGGTTAGAGAATTAGAGCCACCTCCCAGCACCTCTCAGGAAAACTGTTGGCATTTTGTTTGCGGTAGTAAGTATTTGAAATGTGAAATAGGCCCTTCAGTGAGAACAACGCTGTGTACGTGAGGAATAACATTCTATGCGCGGATGTCCCAGGAAATAAACTGATGTTTTTCTTTGTAGTTAGAAGACAAGTAAGTAGAGAACTGATGTTCCTTAGCTAGTAAACATTTTACCAGCACTTTCCAGTCTTCAATTCCCTATACAGTCTTTTAATCCTTAAAATACGCGTCCTTCTTCAGTACTTTTTGAGTGGTGTATTTATGTTTCATAAGGTTCATTTATTTGATTTGCTTTGTCATTAGAGACTTTAGTTACTTGAATATTTATAATATATTCTGAAAATACATTGTCAGTCATCAGGATTATTCCATATTGTAACACTTATTCTTTTTACTCACACTTTTTGACTAACATTGCATTTATAGAATCATAGGATAAAATCATAAATCATTTAGGCTGGAAAAGACCCTTAAGATCATTGAGTCCAACCATAAACTCATTAAACAGTAAGGAAGGGTTCAAAGACAGCTTTTTGTTTCATTATGAGCGACCTATTTACACTCAAAACATGAATTAGTCACATATATATTAGCTGACAGTAATACCAGTACTTCACATTTTATGCCAAGCATCAACAGCTATCACCTGCCCTTTTCCATGGATGCAGGAGTAGAAAGCCTTGTGGTCCTGACCCTTCTCTTAAAAGTATATCTGGTCCTTTCTTCCTACCCCGATGCCTTTTATAACCCTTTTCACCTGTCAGATGCCTGCAAGTGACTGGGGGATGCACTGGAGACTGAGAATCAAGCGTGCGTTTGGTATGGATGTAACTGCAAATACAGGCACCTCTTTGAGCAAAAGGCATTGGCTGGCGATGGGTGTCCCATGCACAAGAGGAGAAGGAGGGTGTTGCAGGAGCAGTGCAGATTAGTAGTGGGAGGTGGGGAGAGAAAAGAAAAGAAAGCGCTTTGTCTATAGACTCCTGTGATCCCTGGAGCCCTCCTTCGGGGAGCACACATCCGTCTCCTGACTCTGCTCCAGGAGATTTGCTCTGGCCTGTTTTCTTGAACTGCTGAGACATTTTGATCCATCCAGCTTGACCTGTAGTATCAGCTGCTCTCCTCTCCAATTAAAAACGTGTCTCTGATTTCAATGCAACTGCTTGTTTGCTCGTAGGAAATAAAAGCTGCTCAAGGTCAGCTGCTCAAGATCAACTGCTCAAGGCAGAATGTTCAACAAAAGAGTGGCTCTAGAGAGAGCAACCAAACTAGTATAGATCCACAGATGTAGCAAGGGAACAGCTTCGTTACCTACAGATTTACACATTCTTGCAGTTCGGATAAAAAAAAACTACCAGTAAACAGTAATTTTCCCTGGTTAAACTCTTTTCCAGGACCATAACACTTAGGATTTTTGTTGGATTTATAAGAGCTGGACAGAATGCATGGATAACTGTCTTCAGTGGGATCCAGCTAGATACCTTTCTAGCTTATTGGTGGGCTTTTTTTTTTTTTTTTTAATTAGACTGCAGCTAAATGAACATCTTCCTCAAAAAGAAAATACTTGGGTATTAATGAAGCTGACTTTTTTTTTAATTGCTGTGAGTAGAAAATAAGAGTAAACCTCTGTCACCTAGGTAAACTGTTTCCAGTTTTCACCAGCCACCGCGCTATATTTATGTCTCTCTTACCAGAAGTCTGCAATGTGCTTTGCTGAACTCCAGACAAAGCTCAGCGTCCTCACCCATGTAGAACAAGCAAAATCACAAAAATCAGAGTTTTACGTGATGGACCTCTTTAATGAAAGGCTGAACTGAATGCAGATGCTAAGCCTGTGAAACATTTGCCTGCAGAAAGGCACCAGATTTTCTCAACCTGTCCCCTCATCTTTGTGTTCCCATGGGTGATTTTGGATGGAGTCCACCAGCTGGGCTTTAAACACTCTTTATTCAACTGAAGGCATTTCTCCATATGGGGGTGGCAAAAACAGGTCTCCCTGTCCACATGAACAGCAGTCCTTCCCTGTTAATCGTCTCTGTGTGGTTAATCCTGCTCCAGGTGTAGGTGGTGGCCAGGCCACCTTCCCCCCCCCATCACCACCTTTTGCTCATTTGCCTGTTGTTGCCACATGGTGTTTTCTTTTCCCAGAGGAAAAGAAATTCCTGCTGCTTCCAAAATGCCTACTTTGTATGATGACAGCCCTCTTTCCTTTTTATCTCTGAAGAGACCCAGAGCAAGAGAATTGTTTGGATGCACAAAGCTTTTCTTTTACAGAAGAGAAATGCTTTTGCTTGTCAGTTGTGATGCAATTCAGCTTTCTGCAGTATTAGTTTCCACTCCTTTTGTTTTTCACTGTCAGCAAGTGTTACTGTGCATATGACACCACCTTCTCCTGTCTGTGACTAAGGATTTCTGTGTTGGCCCGAGGATGGAAATAATAGCAAAAAAAGGTCCTGGTGGCCGTGGGTCTTGTTCTTTTCAAAAAGCCCACTCCCATGGCAACAAGACCTATTAGAAGGTAGCAATCTTGTCACCACAACTTTAAGTCCTAATAATTCAACCAAAAAGATAAAACGAAATGTGGCAACTTTATCTTGCTCAATCTCTTACATAAAGTCATTTCTCAGAAACTTGATCAGTGGTAGAGACAACAAGCATTTAAAAGGGAGAGGCTTTGAGAGGGGAAAAAAATCCATTCACATCTGAGTTGTGAAAGATGAGTGAAAGACGGAAGAAAACATGATATTACAGCAATCTTTTTGCTTCTCCTGCACAGCGAACAATTGATCCAAAGTTTAGGATTTTGAGATCTTTATGATTAATAGGCCAACTGGAGATGTGAAATTTGTGTCCTATGTGAAATAAGATTTGCTTTATGAAATAATTATTGATTGCAAAAACTTTTGCAAAAAAAAAAAAAAAGTAGTTGCTCTTGCCTACATATTTGTATGTAGTAAAGAAATGCCATTTTCTGCCCCCGTCGCAGTGAGAAATCAAGGCATTAGCGTGGTACGAGGTGGTTTGAGTGGAGCAGAAGTGATGATGGGGTGCTGCCTCGATGCAAGATAAACTGGAATTTAAATTTTGAGGTGAAATCCATCACAGGCCACCAATGAAGTTGTTAGGAGTAATGTGCATAAGTAAGTGAGCTGAGGTTTATTTATCACTGTCTTAAAATAGAGAGAAATTGTGGCTAGTTAGGTAAATGAATTCTCATGTGCGAGTGCCTGATACTGAAAAGGATGGAGCAGGTAATAAAAATAATCACAAGCCAAACGTTTTCCTTTTCACTCTGGAGCTCTCCTTCTTGGTACTAGGCACATCTTCGCATGAGGCCAAGTTACTCTGAGACTGGATCTCCTTTCAGAGATAAGGGCAGACTAATTTGTTTCCCTTTGACGGGAACATGGGTTAAAACATTCTTTGCCAGTACTCAAATCTTTCTTTGTTCTTCTGGTGGCATAATCAGAAAAAGGGATAAAAGACCTTTTAGCCAATAATAATAATAATAAAAAAGCCAGCTTCTGAAGTTCAGTTTCTCTTCCCTTGTGAGGGTAATATCGTTACAGCATTTTGTGTTCTAACACACACAAATTTCAGTGCCCCTGCTAAGTGTGAGCCTATGTTAAGTCCTTTCATAAGTGAACAGAGAGCTTCAAGCTTGGTTATTTTAGTGATGTTGATATTCCTGTGAATGAAGTTTTATTTTCACCAGTTATTTATGATCAGTTATTCTGGATGTTAATTACCATATATTAAACTTCTGCAAACCTGTTAAAATCAGATTTTTTTCAGTAAACTTGGGTCTAGCACCTGATTTGATGTCTGCATCAGTTTGTTCCAGTGACTCAAGTGAAAACCTTGTAATAGCCTTTGTGAGAAAAATTGGATTAAGCTTTGCGCTTGGGGGAATGGATTTCTTTGTCCCTAAGCAATATTGACGCTAGTGTGATTTTAGACACTGTGTTCCTGAGTCGACCTGACATGTGTGCATGAAGAGCAACTTAAAAATGTCTAACACTTTTTGATATGTGGCATTAGGGTTTTTTTTCTACTTTGTTTTGCTGCTGCCTCTGGGTAATGAACTACTCCTTTGGGTTGAACGCCTCATATAAAATGTTTAAAAATGTCTTTGCTACTGTAAAAAAAAAAAAAAAGCAGAAAAATAAAGGGCACACAACTCCTGTTTGCAGTGGATATTCTTTGAGCTGGATTGGTACAAGCTGAGCTAACACATTCAGGTTCCAGCTGAAAAAAACCCACCTAGTTTGAGTAGGTACGCTATCCTGCACTGATGTAGAGAACAGATGGACAAATACCGAGAGCTATGGTCCTTATTGCAGTATGGTAGGGCGGGTACCTGGTGGAATAAAGCAGGTGGAGAAGAGGATTTTGGCCACCTGCCTGGCTTTCTGTCTGTCCCGTAGTCTCAGGGATAGTGCTGCCGTGTGTGCTGACCTTGAGCGTACAGCATCCCACAGAACCATCTCTGCGGCTTGGGTTGCAGCACCTTGTGGATATATACCACGTAAGATACACAGGCACCTGTGTCTGCTTGGGAAATCTCAGACAGAAGTCGATGGATGCTCAGGACAGTAAGGAAAAGTGAGTTATTTTTTGAAGTAATGAATGCTGTTCCTGGCTAGGGCACTTGTAAAACAGCATAGAAACCTGCACGTGAATTTTTGTGTAGTGGTCAGTAGCGATGGGGAACATGCTGACCTGCTGAAGGCCGTGCTATTTATAAACACGTAAGGAATCAGGTATTTAAAAGGCTATAAAAATGTTTTCTGCCATGCACAGATATACAAATTGAGGTGTCAGATTTGAGCACAGATCATTACGTCGCTTGGGCAGCGGACGTGCACGAGACCCATCCGTCACAGCGTTGCATTCCACTTTCCGCCGAGTTCTCCGGGACTTCCTTAGACATCATTCTTTTGCAGGTTTTGTTGTTGTTTTTTTCTAAACTCACCAGGAGATCACATAAATACAAACGCCCATGCACAAGGTATGACTTGAGTTACCGTCGCACCCTGGAGAGTAATCCCGCTTGCTGGTTTTACATGTCTCTTGTGTAGGAGGATTTTTCACGTGATGCTGCTCAAAACAGAGCAACAGGGAGGCAGGAACAATGTCCCTCTATACGCCGTCGGTCCCGCATTGTTCTGTGCATGGCCCGTTGATGAACGTGAGATGGCAAAGTCATCGTCATCAGGTGATTTAATAGTGAATCAAAGTTTGTGGGGAGAATAGGCTGATCTCAGCTTTA
>NW_010109118.1:28835-29895 GCF_000699245.1 Pterocles gutturalis
AAGAGCAGGGCCTGGCGAAGTTCAATGTATCGGATTGTTTTTCAGGACTAGTGACTCTTGTTGTAAAAACCCCTGAGAGCCACCCAGTTTAACTCTTTGAAAAAAGATTCCACAAAGGCTGGGGAGTAGAGGGCAAGGAGCCGTAAAGGAGGGAAAGGTGATGCTTAATTTTATTTTGCTGCTATCCATTGCAGACAGAACAATTTCCCAGTTCAGAAATTCCAGTTTGTGTAAATTAAGCTACAGTTTTCCTTAAGAAACAAAATCACTAAGTGTTATTGCACATATGTCACCCAAACGAGGCAGGCTCCAAGAAGCCTGAAAGTATAATCTTTCTTCTTTTTTGGTGTACTTCTGCTATCCCAAACCCTTCACCATTGGGAGATTTTTTTGTAAATTTGTTGTCAATTTTCCCCACAACTTCTCAAAATGCTGCACATGGGGTGTGTGACAGCTGTTGCCATGGGGCAGTGAAGGAGTTAATGCAGAGTGTGAAGAGGAGGAGTGACCCTCGGAAAACTCACCTACCAGCACCTGTACTTCAGGATCAGACAAAGCTAACAATAAGAACGCAAAATGCGTTAGGTGATCTTCCTCCTGTGGTCCCTGCAGTGTCACTGGGCACTGGCTCCTCGCCTCTTATTTCCAGCTTCATTTCAGTCCAGGCACCCGCTGAAAAGACAGACGATGGCAGCTCGGCGTATGGGAGCCTGGTGATCGGCTGAGTTGTACCAGCACATTTATTCTTTTGTTAATGCCTTAGGATGTGTTATGTAGCAGCGATAAAATCACTACAGAGAAAGCTAAACAGAAGCCAGAGAGATCTCCACATAGATATGGAAGTAAAACCCCAACAAAATAGGCAAAACTGGTTTCGGGGCTCTTTTGTCTCCCTGGGAGCCTGACTCCACTGGGCTGTGCTGAGGGTTGTCTCCAACAGCATCTTGCACTTTTACCACGTTCCTTGCAGTCATGTGGGCAGCTGCTTATTACCCAACAACCCTCCCCCTGAAGTCTTTCCAGGGCCATTTCTGTGGTTTCTCTAGTCACATCAGCAGGA
>NW_010109118.1:29926-31050 GCF_000699245.1 Pterocles gutturalis
ACTTTTCTTCCTTTGCTTTCTTAGGAGAAGCAGAAGCTCTTGAGGATGCAAGGGATGTTTGGGGGGGTGTTTTGGTGAGTCTGTTGCTTTATGCTCAGGAAATAGGTAAGATTGGAACACACCTAGGGTTTGATGGATGCTTATCTTTGTTGGGTCTATTTTAAGTAGTAGCTGACACTTTGTAGTGCTGATCCATGCAACAGGAACAGGCTTACAGTGTTGATATTCTTCAATTCCATACCATGCGTTTCTGTCAACTCACAGTATTGCAGAACTCGGAATTCTGAGAGTAGCATTGAAACTTTTTTCTTCTCTATTTCTTGTGCCAAGACTCTGCTCCAAAATTCCTGTGAATGCCCAGCAATCTCTTCACTAGACCTTCTCGTCCCAAGATAGCTTCAGCTTTGTGACCAGAGGAAAGTCACCAAATAAGGAATTATACCCTCAAGAGACTTTTGGTTTTAAATCCTTTGTTTTCATTGGAATGGAGTCCTAGTATTTGAAATGAACTGAATGTAGCCAAGTTACTGGTCTGGGTGAGGACATTATCTCCTTCTGTAACATCTGTGGCCCAATGCCAAGCACAGACACCCTCACTGCATCCAACCTTGGGCTCCCCTTCCTCTTGGCTGCTTCGTTTCCTGATAAGTGTCAGCCTCTGCTTTCCTACAAGCAATACCAACAACTCCAAAGTCTCGGTTTTTCAGCTGGGCACGTTAAAAAAAAAAAAAAAAAAAAAAACACCCCAAAAAAACAAACCCAAAACAAATCAACAAAAAAAACCCCAACAACTTTTTGTTGTCTTCTAGATATTTTGAGGATCTCTCTAAAAATTCATCCTAGTTCACCCCAAGGTCTTTGGTATGCTGCAGGTATGTCTGTTGGCCCAGCCAGCCCTGCCTGTACTGTATGGGGTGTCCGCCTGAATGTCTGACCAGATTTTAGCCCAAAATGTCTTGTAAAATGTTGGCAGATCATGTTCTCTGAGTCAAAGCCACATCTCACAAAGGACCTTTAACCTGCAGAAAGTCAAAGCACACTCACCTGGGAAAAGGGTTTGAGCCAAATGTTTTAGAATAAGAGACCCAGGATACAAAGGGCAGCAGGAAAACTTGCAACATTAG
>NW_010109118.1:31081-53878 GCF_000699245.1 Pterocles gutturalis
GAAAACTGTAACTAACCGTCCTGTCCAGAGAGGCATGACTTTGAATGCTTATCAAGGCTATTTTGTCTTGCTGACTGCTTATAGTTTTGAGAGATAGACTCATGGGAGTCTTACTAAACCCCTAACTCACCATGACTGACCCCAGTGTATCGGCCTTTCACACTACATGACTCTGCGCCAGCAAGCTTGAGTTTACTGATGTGTTTCAGACTAATTAAGGTTGGTTTTCTTTAGCATTTCTAATGAAACCCTACCTCCCTAGAAGTATGTGCACACACAAAAAAAGAGACCCCAACTGAACACTGAAATGAACTGAGAAGAGCCACACAATAGTGACAAACTATTTTCTTTCTTTGCTTTATTAACCTGCATAAATGCTGAGTCTCTTTAGTCTCTCTAAATAGCCTTAGGCAGTACAGATATTTTTTGCTAATACAAAGATGAGAAAAAAGAATGTTCCTTTTTTTTCCATAGAAGAAACACTGCCTCTGTGGTCTGTGTGGCTTTCCAAATTAAATCTGAACATTAAAAGGGGTCAAAGCATTTAGGAAAGCACAAAGACTCTGGGGACAGTTGACATTTAAAGAGATCCCTCTATAAGCTGAGAGTTTTCTTTAATTTATCTTTCTGTCTAGTAAGCTACTTGGCAGAATGTAATATGAAAATATCCTCATACAAAAATACACTAATTCCCTGACAAAATTTCTAAACCCCATCCTACATTCACTGTCATTACCAAATATTCCAAAAAGATGGGAGAGGAAACTTAATATGTGGATTGCTTAATTTAAGAAATGCCATCTGCCTCCAAAGTTTTGCTTGTTTTTACTGTTTAAACCTTTGGGACACCAGGTGCGTGATGAACAAGAGCAAGTACAGGGACGGTGCCCTTGAAGTGGGATTGTCATACACACTTGTTGAAATGTAATTGCAAAACTTCCTTCAAAAATGGTCTTAGGGTTACCCTCCCTGACCCAGACAAGTGCTGGGGAGCCAAGCAGTCACTCTCACTGGCTCTGTGCATGCAGCCTAGGAAGAAGCTCAAGACCTGTGCCAGAGTGCTGTGTACTCAGTGGTTGGAAAAACTTTCAGGACATATTGGGCCTATTCCATCAAAAAAGGAAAGGTTTCCTGACCTGTAGATGTTAGCATTGTGTGCTTGTACCTGACACCATGCTTGTGAAATTTCACTTGTCCATCTAGGAAGGGTTATCAAAAAAACAAAACAAAAAAAAACCCAAACCAAACCAACATTTGGGCAGTTATAAAAATAGGCAAATTTTCCATGGTATGTGTGTTTATGTATGCATTTACATGTATAGATATAGCATAGCAAAAGCATAGCTATAGATCGTATAGCATATGGATTGCTGTTTGCTCAATACCTATGTCAATAAGTCTTTTGTAGTATGTAGTAAGTTATCACACCTATAGTAACAATATAAGGAATTAGGCTGGTAATATTATATGGAAATGTATTAATCACATATTGCTAAAGCAAGAACTGCTATGATATCAGAACTGGAAGCTTTTTGGTTTTCTACAGCATCAGGAATACTACTATAGGATGCAAGGACACGCACACGCTCTCTCCTTCTCTCTGCCTATATTATTGTAAATCAGCATAGGGAGAAAGGGGATAATAGTGGTCACACCATGGCAGCCGAGTTCTCAGTTCATGGAAAGTGCGCTAGGCATTGCCTGTAAATATAGTCCCTTAGAGTTTCAGAACAGAGAATCAAAATCTAAAAGAGTAAAAATGAAAATTTGTCCCGCTTGTTGCAGTGAAACCAGAGAGTTATAAAGGACCTCTGAACAATATTGAGTTTGGGGTAGCACAATCACATCACAAAAGATTTACCTTCACTCTGCAAACTCAATAGAGGGCAATAACAATCTATTACAAGCAGAGCAATACAACGTCAAAGGAATATTTAAAAGAACTAGACAGAACCTTTAAATCACCAAAACTGAGTTAGGTTCTCCCAAAGGAAATACCCTGGGGACAATTCCTAGCAGGATTTTCAAGTGGTGTTGTTCATTTACTAAAAGTTATATTTAATGTATATTTTAAACATAACAAGTCATCGTGCTTCATCTAAAAACCTAGAGGGCAGTAAGAAAAGGCACTAGTCCTCAAGGAATGATTAGGGTGACAAAATGATAACGACTGCTGTGAACAAGCATGTCCATGTGTCTCCTAGGTCTACATAAGAGCCTCTGTCTTTGCACCAGTTGTGGAATTAAGACACAGAATATCTACCCTATACACCATCCCCTAAGTGGGCAAGTCAGCCTGCAGAAGGAGACGGGACACATGCCATGTGTCCCTTATGGTCTAATTGTAGAACCGACAAAACCAGCAGATGTAGCAAAGGGTAGAGACTCTAGCCCCGTACCAGCTCTCCAGGCACAATTCTGATGATGATCCTTTTTCAGTTGCTATTTATTCTTGCTAATAGTAAGGATTTATAAAACAGTTGTGATTTGGTAAACTGTTGAAAGTAACTGGCACTGGTGCTGCATCAAACATCCCTCTTTTCTGATACACAACTTCTTAAAACATCCCCTTGCTGTCTGTTCTGCACAACACAGTAGTTCGTGGTTAGAACCAAGAAGAGGTTGCTGCAGAGCGACAGAATAATCTGACTTGCAAGAGAAGCTGATCCTGGCTGTAGCGGCAGTCGATGCCACGGCTGTTGGAGGGCACCGCAGGAGTCACGCCAGCGCAGCCACGCTTGGCTGTGCCTTCTCTGTGCTAACATAGCGACGGCATGGAGTGCCCCAGGGTGGGAAGATGAGCCCACCTCCCAGTGACACTGGAGCAGTAATCCTTTCAGAAAAATCCCCTGGAGCTCCCTGTCTGAGTCTAAAATTCAGCTGATAACTCAGCTGCTGCCTGTGCCATTTTGTACAATTTGCTATAAAGATAGTCTTCCTCTCTTACCCGCTCAGTTCCCTTGTGGCTTCGATACAAAATCCTGCTGCAGCCCTTGACCAGAGGCATATGTAAGGCTTTATTTAGTCTGCAAGAAAGAGTGCCTGTCTAGCAACCAGGACCGCCGCTCTTTGCGCAAGGCTGGATACGAGCTTTGCCATCGGTAACAAGGAGAAATGAGCGTGTGCCTTTTTACTCTGCTTTTCCAGATGCTGAAAGACGGACAAAAGTGAATTTGATGATAGTATAGATAAAACAGAAACCAGGGATCAATAAACTCTTTCTCTTAATGATGAGAAAGCACTTTTACCAAGGAGGTACTAACCTCTGCAGAGACAACTGCCAGGATCACTAGATGCTGATACTTCGAAAATGTTCAGCAAAGAAAAACATATTGGAGAAGGTGAGTGCAACAAAACAACCTTCTCCACCTGCGTCTCACCAGTACCTTTGCTCTAAGGTGTAACAGAGTACGTATAGAGCCAGTAAGGAGGCAAACCAAGAATTATTGTGCACCCCCATTTCAGGAGAATTTGATTCCAATCAATGGAAGGGGCAGTTTGGTAGTTAACTAAACTGCCTTCAAATCAAAGGTAATTCAGGGCAGGTCATGGGATTGGGTTAGCTGCAAAAAGCCTCTTGCTTAAATCCCCAGGTGATACCTGACACACCTAAGCATTGACTTTTCAGATGGGAGGACAGAAGATAAGCTCAGTGTCACACACTGGTCTCTTTGCATTTGGCCCAAGAACCAAGCTTAAAAATCCAAACAGGCTGTCCTGCACAGAGGACGAAATACTTAAATGTCAGAATAGCATTGTTAGGACTCTATCTGTATGCATAACGACTATCGTGTGTACAGCAGAGAACAGAGCTCGCTTCGCGAAGGCAAGCAGGAATAAAAGCCCTGTATCCTGTTTTAACCATTCCCAGGTGGCTTTGAAAAAGAAATTATTTAGCAATTAAAATGTTATTGACCTCAGTGACATGGGTATCATGTCTCTCTAAATCAACAGTAAATATACAAAATGTTTACGTAAATATATATATGTTCAGTGCAAGTACTAGCCAACAGAAGAAACATTTCCTGAACAGTTGATGAAAAACTTTCTCTCTTTTCAAGAGGGCATTGAAAGAGGTTTATTAACTTCTACTTTCTTCCATGTTCTTCAAAGGGACTATTGTAGGAAATTGGGCCACATAATCCCACGTCTTTACGCTGCGATGCATAGGAGAGAGGTGGGGAGTGCAAGAAGCCAGGTTGTTCCCAGCTGTCTGTGAAAGAGCTGGGTACCGCTGTAATACATGTGTTTAGGTAATCCAGCAAGTGTTTTCTGTCCTGAAAACGCCCTGGG
This sequence comes from Pterocles gutturalis, assembly GCF_000699245.1. NCBI lineage: Eukaryota > Metazoa > Chordata > Aves > Pterocliformes > Pteroclidae > Pterocles > Pterocles gutturalis. The sequence continues at coordinate 35,375 of NW_010109118.1, forward strand.
CACAGCAGGAACAACAGGCTGTGATGTAAACTCAATTCTCCTGAGCTAGGTACTCCCCCCAGAGTGGGGGCACCTCTGCCTGCCCCCTGTTTCATGACACTGTTGGGAGAACACCGGTAGCTGCTGCAAGGGGGTTTTGTATGTAACAATGTGAGAAGTACCAGGCATGTTGCTGCAAAATTAACTTGTAATTAACTGACTGAGCTAAGCAGTTCCAGGCACAGCGACAGGGTCAATGCAGCCATACACCCGTACAGCCTGAAGCAGAAGTAGCCTGGGTACCCTGCAGTCAAATCTGCCATTGCAGCAGTATCTTTACCTCTATGAGCTGGCTCCTGGCGCATGTTTCTCCCTAGGCGGTCACATGCATTTGTAGGATCACATGAAGGTAAGAGGAATTCCAGGAACCGGCAGTGAGAAAGCTTGGCATTTCTAAAGGAAGACATTTTAAGTATTGAAACGAACATTAAGTGAAAAGAGACACAGCATTGATTGTTCCGTTCATTTTGCTGCTAAGTACAGAAGTTTTCTGAGAAGGAGCGGGGGGAAGTTTTTCACAAGTGTAGTTCCCTTCAAATTCATTCCCTTGAAGGAATTTGTCCTTATCATCTATTTATGAGAATGCATCTGCGGTGAGACAGGGAAGAGGAACAGAGGGAACCGCTCCAGCAGCAAGAAGGGAACATGGGAATAGTCATGAAGAAGTGCTGTTAGCACAAGTACTAGTCAATAGAAGAAACAATTCCTTAACAGTTGATGAAAAACTTTCTGCCTTTTCCAGAGAGTATTGAGAGAGATTAATAAACTCCTACTTTCTTCCATGTTCTACCATTCTGGAGCAGGTCTGGTAGTACTCACTCTCTTAGGGGTCTGGAGCTTCCTGGCAAGTAATTCAGGAAAGAGATGTGTCAGGAGATGCGACAGGAAAGGGCACCTCACAGAATCACAGGATGTTAGAGATTGGAAGGGACCTCGAAAGATCATCTAGTCCAATCCCCCTGCCGGAGCAGGAACACCTAGATCAGATCACACAGGAACGCATCCAGGCGGGCTTTGAATGTCTCCAGAGAAGGAGACTCCACACCCTCTCTGGGCAGCCTGTTCCAGTGCTAGCTGATCTCGGCGACCTCCTTGTCAGCCAGAAAGAAAAGTCAACTGTGGTCAGGGATAGGAAGAAAACTTCTGAGAGAAATGACTAGGTGAACAGTCTGCTCCCATCTCTCTGTTTATTTTTCCCACTAACCTTGATTTCTCCAGTGTTTAGCAGAGACAAGGATGTTTTCGTATCTCCCAGGGGAGGAGTTAAAAATGAAGTGTTTTGCAGCTGGCTTTCTGTATGTATGATGAGTATGTGTGGAATACCTGTTGGACTTTCCCTGTGGGCATGCTTTTGTTTTGCCTATTTTTTTTTTTCATGGGGTGGTTACAGAACTTAAAATATATTTTGCGTTTTTTTAAGAGAAGACAAAAGTTTCATTGTTCCAACTTTTCTCTGCTTTGTGTCATCAAAACCCATGTGACTGTATATGCCCTGTAAAACTTAAGCATCTGGATGCACTTGCTTGCAGGATAGTAGAGATACATTTTGCCATCCGTCTGTAAGGTATAATACAAGCTGCTGCAAGATAAATGTCACTCCAGTGCAACATTTTCTGCAGCCTTCATTTCAGATAGGATGTACATCAGTTAGGGAAGTAATCTCTGGAAATTAACCTGAATCTGAGAGTTTTCAAAGTCTGATGTTGCACGTAAACTATTTCAGAGACAGGTTTTAACTGCTCTTTGTGAAACTTCAGCATCATCCGGACCACCATTCTAACTCTGCTAACAATGTTCCAATTGTATGATGCCTAGTGCACGGAAAGCTTTGCAAAATCTGTGGGAAATGGTTGCAGAGGAATGTATTCCTAACTGTGAGGGAGCCTGGCAGAATCTGGGCCAATGACAGCATGTGTTTGTGCTGTAGATATGTCCAGACTTGCGTCCTTTCATTAATAAGTTGTCAAGTGTGACTGTAGGAGCAAGACAGCAAATCTGGATCTGTGTAAAACTGAGAACAGAATAAATCAATCTCTTTGTTTTCTAAGAATGAAGTTTGTAAGTTATGCTGCAAAAACATTATGCAATCTATCTGTCTTTTATTCTTGGAGTACTGTCTCCATGGACTCAGTTGCAATAGGTCAGCCCGGTATAACCAAGACAGAGAGAAAGGAAAAATACAAAGTGTTGTACTTTCTCCTGAATTGAACATAACGATGGATACGGGGTAATGATGAGGGTGTATTAGTCCCACAAAAGGAGCTGGCACCAGGTGAATTGACATAAGGCAGTCCTAGGCTGCCGAGAGAGAAGGGAGAAGGGTATGGCTTCAGTGGCCAGACATGAAGTGTTGATCAGAGGAGAAGCATCTCCCCTTCTACTTGTTTACCCAAATCTCTGTCTGTAGCTCCTGTCATCAGTGATTTTGAAGCTCAATCTTTTTGCCCTCTAGAAATAGACTTCTTTGGAAACTCCATAAAGTTGGAGATCCAACTGCAAGTAGACTATTGCAGGATAAAGTGTTTCTCCACCAACATTAAACAAGTCCCTGGTGGTTAGGACCGTTGGCAGGACCTGCTTTCCCCTGGAAAATAAAAGCTATGTTAACAAAACCCCTCCAGACCTTAGAGAGCAGTAGGTGGGTAGGTCTTCCCCATCTATAAATTCTCATAGTGCTTTTGTTTTCACTTCTGTGATGCTAATAGTTTCCCTCTCTAATTTCTCAGGTAATTAGCTTATCTCTTCCATGCAGGTTGGGGGAGTGAAAACATAGCTCCTCCTGGAGCTCTCTGATGTTCGGCAGACATCTCGAGAACACAGATCAAACTGATAGTAGGCTATTTTATAGGCCCTTAAAAGCCATGAAGAAACTAGCAAGGCCCATTAGACTTTCTGTCATGCATATGATGAGGAAAAATATACCAGCATAAAATCCACTTTATTGTCCTACCGTGACAGCAGCAGCTATTGTACCGGGAAGCTTTTTGGACGGTAGCTCCACCTGAGTGTTTCTGCTTTGCTGGCTGGTGGGGTTTCGGGGATGGTGTCCAAACAGAGGGGGCTTTGTGATAGGCTCTCAGTGACCCATGAGGAGTACAACTCACAGCCCACTGCTTTGACAAGAAGGAAAAGCTCCATAAAAGCAGAGTGACCTCTTCCAGTTTCCCATTTCAAGCCTTAACGTTTACTTCCTTGCACAAAGATTGGTTTGGAAAGGTAGTACCACGTTGTATCCCAGGGTTTTTTCATCATGAGCAGAGTTTAGCTGGCTTTTCTTCAGGGGCATTTCTCCTTTGCACTTTCCTCTCTGGTATCTTTAAGGAGACAGGACAAAATATTGCACTTTTACAGAGGTCCACATCCACTTCGTACCACAAAAATTTTGCACCTGTTGAGCTAGAAATTAATGGCAAGTGATACTTTTTGCCTAAAATTCTCTTTTATAGTCTAATCTATAAAGAAAACAAGCAATGACTTGTTCTTCTGTCTTCCACTTATTGTTAAAGAATTATTTGTCCTTCAACAATAACTGCTCTGCGGTTATATTGCTATTTATGTGCTAGACAACCTGGAAGAGCTCATAGAGTTTCACAAACTGTGCCTGCAAGACTACTTCAGACAGCTCTTTCCCAGAGCTCCCTGTGAAAGGGACTGTGGTCTTTTCTTGTCATCCGGATTCAGCTGACAGACACTACGTGGAGAAATTCAGTAGTCAGCATGGAGTTACCTGCACCGGCTTTTGCCAGAGCACTAAAAAAAAACCTACTCCCCAAACGGAGGGTACGTTCATGGAGCACAACCACTCAGAATGATCCCTCTTGTAATGCTTCTGACAGCGTTTTAAAAATTGACTTGGGCTTGTGTCAGGCATGCCTGGAGAGTGGCCAGGTTGGTGAATCTGGGTTGATTTTTGACCTTGTAAGCCTCTTTTTTGGAAGAACCTTTTCCTCTTAGCCTTTCCCTTCTCGAGATGGTCTGTGCTGGCAAGTGTTTTAGTTCCTGTGCAGTGAAGCATCATGTTTATGGGAATTCCCATGTTCTAACCTCTAGGCATGGCTATTGTGATACAGTATTTCTATTTCTATTCATTCAGGATGGCCCCTGACATTTTCTGGGAGTCCTAGTTGAATTTCTGTCCTCAAAAGACTCTAGTCAAGCACAGTGCTTGGAGATGCTAAACATGATGTGTACAGCCTTAACGACGTGCTCAGAAAGGGCCTGATGGCATGGTCAATGACTGACAGTTGCTTCTTATTCTGAATCGCTTATTTTCCAGATTGGTTTCCAGGTGTGCAACTTCTCCTGCCACCTCTCCTCTTGCATTTACACTGTTGTAGCAGAGGAGACTTGCACGAAGCCCCCCTGCAGAGCTATTCTGTTTTATTCCAGGTGCTAGCCAAAGATGATAGCTGATAGGTGATGATTTTTTTACCCTAACAAACTCAAGATATTATCTTGGCATTTTTGACAGGTTTTACCAGCCTGGTAACACTGGGAGTCAATTGTACTTTCTGAATATAGCAACCCAATCTACCGGTGATAGACACTTCCAGTACGTCTCTGAAATATGTTTTAATGTGGTTTATATTCAGTGGTGCCAAGAGTGTCTCGCTATTAAGACAGTGTCCTGCACTTAATAAAGATGTTTGCTGCTTGCTTACATATACCAGAAAAGTGAGATACCTTTGTTGGAAGTTGTTTTTCAATTAGTTTTCCAAGAAGTTGTGTGAAAATAAAAATACTAGTAGTTTTGCTCCGTGAAAAACCATTGGTTTTCTTCTGATGGAACTTTGTAATAGAGTAAGTGCATATTTCTAACTTCCCTTGATCTTAAAACTTACTGAAACTTAGGCAATTATGTTTAGAGAGCTCCTTAAAGAAGAATTGATGCTATGTTTAACATACTTCACTAGTCATCAGAGGCCAATTCATAATAATTCTTTGAGGGTATCTCTGAAAGTTACTGTTCTTTCAAATGACTGCCCCTCATTCTCAGGCCAGAGCAGAGAAAACCACCAGCCCTTACTTACTGTTTTGTACTATTGTTTTTCTCTAGGAATGCTAGATCTGCATTGGTATTTTCCCCCCAAAACCAACAACAATACCAGCAAAATAAGAACAAAGGAACAGCACTCAGATTTCTTGATTCAAGGCTGGATTCATAAAGCTGTCTGCTCTTTGGTCAGCACATGTGTCCCTGGTACAAATGCAGGAGCATGTCTCTTTTGTGGCCGCTGCTCCACCAGCCCGTGAGAGCCGTCAGAGTAATGCAAAACCCAGTGAATCCAAGGCATTCTGTCTGAAAGCTGCTGTTGCCTCTACATTCGCTGCCTGCTTGCTTTCCAGAGTGTGTATGGGGTGGTTAAATTGTTACCCTTGAGCAGGCACTTTTCTTGCTTAAGCAAAGATGAATTCTGTAAGTGACAAAGCCAGCTCATAGTTGGAGGCATAACTGCTCTCTGACTGGGGTGATCAATCACAACTGCTGAAATCAATCAACGCATAAACGCTGAGCTTCAGCTTTTAGCTACCCACTGACTATGATCTCTGGATTTAATTTTCATTTCTGAGTTCTAGAAATAGAAAACTTCTATTTAAAAATGTTCATATGATTTCTCAGACTGTTCCTGAGGTTTTAAAAGGTGCACTTGGTTATTTCACACGTGCAGTGTTGCTGGTCCCTACAGCATGCCGCTTTACTCCAAATTCTTAACTGTCCCCAACAAGAGTTTCAAACAAATCAAGAAAATACCTAAATAGTCAAGGCATCTCATTATCAAAAAATACTCGTTTATATGTGAGTAGTTTGAGGTAAATAGTCTTTGCTTTGATCAAAAATGTGCATTACTCTTAGTCCATTTTCAATTTTACTTTATTGTAATTTACATTATTTATGGTGGACTTACTTTTTTTTAACGAAAGTTTCCTTATGATTTAAAAGCAAACTTTTCTTCTTGATTCGAAGTGCTGGTAGAGGGCTCTGTCTGAGGGTGAGAATTAATGCCGACCATCCTGTCCCCTGCCAGGCGGCTCTGCCTCCCGCCGCCGTCCCCGCAACCTCTCCCATGCTGCGAAGGTCCATGTCAGACAGAGCCCCCTGTCGTGTTCCCCTTTCACTCGCTGCTTTCTTCTAAGAGCTGTCACCACCCCCTGGAAGCACATCTTCAGTGGAGACACAAGGCTCCTACCAGCCCCGGCGGCAGGCTGGAGATGTGAAAGTAAAATTTATGTCTAGTGAGACTTGGGTTGCGCCGGGCGTGTTTGAATTTCGGGTTATTACAAGACAGGCTGTGCTTGCGCTGGGTATGGGAACAGGCACAGAAACTGCTAGCGGTGAGGCTGCACTTCGTAGGGAGATGTTTAAAAATCTTTGGGAGGAGCCCACTTGAATGCCAAGAGGGGGACTGGCACCTGCACTATAATTTGTAGTTGCTTTGCCTCGGTAGGTTACCAATGGCAAACGTGTTAATGTATCCCTTTTAACGTATTAGGAGCTACCAATGGCAAACACAATAACATATCCCTTTTAACATATTAAGAGGAATTTGAAGAGTAAGCAGCCAAGCACACAAAAAGCAGGAGGTGCTAGGGGCGGATCTGGGTTTCTGCCCCTTGGCATGTGCTCACCCTTGCTCTCTCTGTTTTTTGGTTTTCTTAAAAAGGCCAAATTATGGCCTTATCACTCAAATCTCACCAGTAACAGTACTGGGTGCCCAGGTGCTGGCGGGGGCTGCAGGGCTGGCTGCTATGGGGAGAGGCCAGGTAATGGTTCTATTTTTGTTTTAAGACTGAACAACCTCTTCAAGTGGCTGTCACTGGAGGCTATTTAAATTCGAGCCTCACTATATGCTGTCAATTCAGGACTTCTGCCAGTAAACATGGAAGAACCTTGCATGAACTGGATGTTTCTCACATTCACATTTGGACCCTTTGCCTGCCCGCACACCTCTCTGCCCCGAATCTCTATTTCCTTGCCAAGTCCTGTAAGCCTCTGATTTTTTTTTCCCAACTAAATTTCCACGCTCCAAATAGAAAGCAATATAAAAGTTGCACCATTAGCCTGCATCATTCCTTCTCACCCCTTCCATGTCACAACTGAGTTGAGCCAAGTTATAGACTCAAAGCAGAAGCCTCTTGATTTCCAGAGTAAGGAACTTTGTGGCATGCTTGTTTTCCTGAAGCGTCCTCTTTGTCAGCGTTCACTTTTCTCACAGTGTCTTTAAGTGTCAACCTTCTGCCATGATTCAAATCCATTCTTCCAAACATTTGTATGAGAGGTGAGCTTTGAGATTTGAATTGCTGTCTGGACTGGAGGTAACTTCATTAGTATGTTGGTGCGTCTCTATCCTTGAAGAAGATGTGCAGCTGTTGTTTCTTAATGTGTCAATAAGGCAGGATGTGCAGCACATGTGATGGATCCACTATAGCTTAAGGAAAATTTTCTTGTATGACAGGTTAATTCTGACTTTAATCAACTATATCAAATCATCCTACAGATAAAAATGGATTACTTCTCTGAGCATCTTATTTATCTTTTTTCCTAATTTCAGTTTGCATCTGATCAGCCTACACAGTTAGGGCTGCTTACAAAATGGAAATGGCAATGTTTTTCCTAAGTATGCATTTTGCCAAGTTAATTAATAATAGGATCTATTCTAACAGGCAAAAGAATTTACAAGTTTCAGTGAGTTGCGCTAAACACTGATGAAAAACATGGGGTTTGCCTTCTCTTGCTGACTTACATGCAAATCGCTAACTGCTCCTGTAGCTGTGCACAGTAAATCCCTACTGAGTTTTATTTCCTTCTTCTTGAGAAAACAAAGCTTTAATCTCCACCTGGTCCTAGTCTCACTGTAGTCTATACATCTAAATTAGACCTCTAGAAAATTTTCCCTGCTGCCTTCACGTAATAATCTTATTGTGATAGAGAAGTACTCATACCCACATCCATGCACTACCTCAGTGCCATATTTCTATTGCAATTAACGTAGTCAGTCCAAAATACCTTTTTGAACTTGAATCCTAGCTGTCCACTGGATTACGTGTGTACTAAACTCTCTCCTGAGCATATCTCCCATCTCTGTGACTAATGGAGTGTTACTCTGCCTGCGGGAGACGTAAGCCAAGGCAAGTCAGTGAGTGCATTTATACTGTCCTCCAGCCTGTGCAGCTTGGCTTTAAAAGCCAAGTATTTTCTACATGAAGGATCGCTTTCATATACTAACACAGAAAAATGCAACGTCCATGTTCTTTCTGTGTCAAATACCGGATTTTTGGCTAGCCAAAATCTAGAATTAAATTTCACTTAGTTAAAAAAAGGAAAAATAAAAAAAGGCAGGCAGCAAGTGTTGTCTGTGAAAGCAGCGACATGTCCCCCAACTGGATGGTGAATACCTACTGCTTAAAAGTCTTTCTGTGCTAACAGGTCAGGTGACAGTCATAAACTGTGGTTGTGTTTAATTTCACAAAACTGATTTTGAAGCATACCTTCTATAAGTTAGTAATTCTGATGGATCAGTTTCCTATGTGAAAATGGAGTATAGAATAAATTGCTCGTGTTTGAGGATACTGGTTGTACAGACTTCAGTTGTTTTTATCACCTGGCTGCTAAATATGACTAAATGAAATACTGAAAATAGGACTGCAAATTTAAGATTGCAGCCCAAGGAACAGCTATTGAACACTGTACACTGATAAAGGAGCAATTTTTGCAATCCAGAATGAGAAACTCTCTCCCACCGAGAGCTCATAATGTTTTGTGGTTTGGTTTTTTTTTTGGTTTTTTTTTTTTTTTTGTCACCCCAGGCAGGATTTGGATACATGCACTTGAAAAAAAAAAGGGGGGGGGGGCATCTTTAGGCAGGGAACAATCTGCTGGCCAGTGGAAATCCACCCCTAATGTTGGAGGAGGATGTCTGTAACTGAGAAAGCAGTTTAGCACAGGGGCACAGGGCTGGGCTGCACAATAAAATCATCACAAGCAATGTATTTATTTGAAGAACAAAGACCATGTTTTGACAGGAAAGGGTGAAGGGGGGGAAGAGTGTGAAATGTTGCCATTCAGCGATTTTTTTTTTCTATGAAGCAGTGTCCCAGGACATACCAGCTCTGTGGTTAAGACCTCATTCTTATTTAGCCTTAAGATTTTGTTGAAATTTTAACAGAGTTGATAGACAGCCAAAGTAGTATCCCATTTCATGGCATGATCTACTTCAGCTTTCCACAAATATTTCTCTATCTTGTGGTGCCTAATGCAGCTGTGGAAGGTATGTCTCACTGTGGTTTCAGAAGTAGTCACAAAAATGTGGCCAAAGAGTTTAAATGTTCAACTAACAACATGTTCTTGGTTTTCAAGGGATGTACTTGGTTTAATATCTAAAAGTTATTTCTTCTGTTACAAAATCAGAAGGTTTTAGATACAAAACAGTCTAAAAGTGGCCACACCAGGAGGCAACACGAGTGGGAGCTCGTTCCCCATAAAACATTATATTATTTCAAGGCAGACAAGACTCCAGTATCCCATTCTGGTTCAGTTACGACGCTTCTGTGGAAAAATGCAGATTTTATGATATGGAGCAGATTCTTACCTCTGTCACTTCCAAGAAAATCCCATAATTCTGTTGGTTTCTGTAGTGTTGTCCAAACACGTGCAGATCAGCGTGGAAATGCGTGAGTCCTCTCGTGGACTCGCATGTTCTAAGCTGAGAGTTTTCATAAAGATTTATAGAAAGCAACTCTCACGAGGTTATTCTAAAGAGCTTGAGGAGGAATGCTTTTGCCCCATGGTGACAAAGCATATCAACTATTTTGGAGAATGGGAGCTTTTTTCACCTCCCACCCCCTATGCACACAGCCCAGGTAAGCGCCAGCATGGATACTAGGTCCTGTTCTCTCGGTATTCTTGCCGTTCTTACTAATTATCCAGGCTCGTGATGCTATGCTCTCAATGCAGTTTCAAATCTACTGTTTTCTTCCCCAAGGATCTCAGCAAAGGCTTGTTTAGGAAATACCTGTCAGTCGTTATTTTTCAGGCTGTTAGGAAAATGATACATTTTTTTCCCCTCCCAGATTCCAATGAAATAATTTTTCACGTTAATTTCTTGAGCTGCCGTTAATTACACCATATCAGACACTTCGAACAGCTTCACTTTTCTTGCGATGATAGTCTTCTAAAAAGTGACTTTTTCTAACTTGGAACAGGAAACTATGTTGAAATAGAGAAAATTAGATGGCTTTTGAGGTAACACTGAATCCTCTTTCATGGTTGAGTTTCTGCATAGAGCATTTCTTAGCCTTCTTACCCTTCTTCCCTATTCCTCTTTTAAGACCATATCACATTTCACTTTTCCCCCAGCCTTTTCATTTATGTTTAAAAGTAGTCTTTAACACTAGCAACTTTGAACAATTTACAGATCCACGTGACATGCTAATTTTGACATTTGTCCTGATTTAGCCTAGGGGAGACTTAGGTTCGGTCAATTCATTTAGGCTATCCCGTCTTGTGTATTAGAAGTCTCCTATTTGGTAGGATTTCAACACCATTTCCTTGCACTATGTTTACGGATAGTGAACACTGTGGGCTGTACCTTGGGTGGCTGGTATTTCCGGTGATAAGAACTATTAAGAGCGCTGGCTATCTGTGTTTCAGGTTAAGTGAGCTTCAGTTTATTCCTCACTACAAGGGTGGAAAGCCTGGGACCTGTTGGAGGAGTCTGAGCCAGTCTAATGCACTGATCTTGCAGGGCACTCGCAAAGACCTTCTAGCTTTGCATACCTCTTATGCGATACAGGTACTTCCATTTCTGCAGAGTTTCTTGGCTTTTAACAGGCAGTAAGTGGGCTTATCAATTGCTGCTTCTTTGTATTTTAATGTAAATCTAAGGTCTGATGAGGACAAAGGAAGAGATTCTTTCGGTAAGCTATTGACAAAAGTCTTCAACCACAGCAGCACATATCTTGGAACAAAGACTCTGCAGAGCATTGTGTATGCAGGGAAAAAACACCGTTGCACAAATATCGAGTAACCTGTAGCTTTATTTATTGCAACAAGTAAGAAGAGGAATTACCCATTGATAAAGCTGACATATTTTTGGCTGCTCTGGGTAAACACTTTTACTCACAAGGAGAGTTGGATTAGCAGGTGGTCACCACATAATAAAGCTTATAATATACCTTGATAGTTGAGAATAGTATCCAAAAAGGCAGAAAGATACAGGAGGGTGAGGAAATCCTGTTCTTAAAATGTAGGTGTCCATGGAGTGGTTTCCGCACAAGGAATGCCTGAGCAGGCTTGGACTCTTCTGCTTTGCAACACAGGGGACTTAGTGGGAGGATAGTAGAGATCAACAAAATAAGGAGCAGCGTGGAGATGACTGGGTAGGGATGTGCTGTTTGTTGTTTCACCCAATACAAAATCGAGGACTGTCAGATGGTGTGGGGAGTAACCAGAGGTAAAATGAATGCAAGGAGAGGGCTTCTTCACCCCGGCATGAAGTAGTTGCATGGAACTTCTGACAAAGGTTTTTGTGGATTTAAAAAATTTACATAGGTTCAAGGGGAGAATGGAGAAATGCTTGAAAGACAGATCCCTGGAGGATTAGTAAATAAGACAAATCATGTCACTCTCGAGAAATCTTCTGAGCTGAAAGCAGTCGGAGGCTGAGATGGTAGCTGGGGAACATGTCATAGGCTTTGCCCTTTTCTCAGCCAGGCACCTGCTTCTGGCCACCATCAGAGATGCTGGCCTAGAGGAGCCCTTTGGCTGCGTCAGCATGGACTTCCCTGCATTCCCCAACCAAACTTGACATTTCTCATTGTGAGACTCTGCTAAACCCAGATCATCTTCAGGTTTGGCTTTGAAGCCTGACAGGGGATGACTTCTCTTTAGACTGTGCCTGAAGCAATCCTTCTATCCCACACATTAAGTCACGGTGAAAGATGAAGGCCACTTTGCAACCCCTTCAGGGTCACAAGCTCTAGGGGAAAAGTTTGCTATTTTCACATATAGACTTACCTAACACAGCACATATATCAGCATACATCAAAAGTTTTACTGCAGATGACTGCAGTGTAAGCTATTGATGAATATTTCACTCGTGCAAAATGCCCTCGACGAGGGAATGATTTTATTTGCCACCCAGATCAATTTCCAAGAAGCATGTGATTTTGAGTCTCAGAAGTTGCCTTCATAAAAGGCAGCGCTGACAGATGCAGGTTTTGTGGCTTTAAATTAAAAAACCTTGTAAAGATATATATATATAAAATAAAAGAGAATGCAGTGCTCTAAACCAAAAGCAAATAAAAATTCAATGGGCCTTCATATACTGGTGTTTGTACTCTGAAAGCAAGGTTTAATAAAATTCTTTAATTTTATGGCAGAAGACATGTCAAGTGCAGTTTACATTTCTCAGCCAATAATTATATTTTCTTGCAAGTGGCTGATACATTTATTTTTTAGAGACAGACACAACAAATAATAAGGGCTTTTATTTGAGAGGAGAAACAAGCATTTTTATCAAGATGAAAGGAGTATAATAAATTTATGAGACCTCACATACAGCTATAATATAATAAATTAGGAGGATTAATGGAATTGTGGGCTACAGTAACCCTCACTAGTAGAATGCCTATTTTATGGAGCTTGATAATATAGTTTATCATTGACTCCATGGGAATTCCCACAATATATTAGCTGTGGTGTAACAATAAAGCACACACAGTAAGAGGCATGTCTCTTTTGACACACATTCTCTTCCCACACTTATTTTACCAGGGAAACAACTCCGGTGCAGTTTAATTAAACTGCACCGCAATGAATTAGTCCAGGTCTTAGCCCCCTGACAGTGAGGAGCCTGGCATTACCACAGGGGGCTGTCCCCCTGTGACACCAGAGACTGCAGAAAACCTGGGAAAAAAAGGGTAGGGTCTCTCAAGTGACACTGTCACTGTGCAAGGCCTTAGCTGTCAATCACAGCATCTGAAAAAAGCTCAGACCCCTTCGCGTTCAACTTTATCTGCCTCCATTTTTTCACTCTGATCTGACCTTTAGGAGGAGATCAGAAAGCGATGTGGAGAGGCATTTAGAAGACCTCCCCATTTAGGAAGAAGGCGGACTTCGGTGCCAGATAAAACCCCACATTAGCGGACATTTGGCTGACAAAATTTTCATTTATCTGCAGGATTCTTGAAGTTTTCCGGAATAGGAATGAATCAAAATCAGGATTCTAGAGAAGAGCATTTTTTTGGTAAGGGGAGGTGGCACAGGCAAGTGTTAAAATCTGAATCCAAGCGGAAATGTTTAGGTTACACGAACAGATGGGAATCGCAGTGCTGCAGCCTGCGGGATTCCTTGATGTTACACAGGCCATTGGACTGCCTGACTTTGTTCGTATTTCTTTGAAACACAACATACAGATGGGTTGGATGAGGCTTTGAGCAACCTGGGATAGTGGAAGGTGTCCCTGTCCATGGCAGGGGGGGTTGGAACTTGGTGATCTCTAAGGTCCTTTCCAAACCAAACCATTCTATGGTTCTATGATACTTTCTAGAAAAATTCCATCTGTATTTAGACATGTCCAGGAACAGAAAGGTCACGACAGTCTTTGGGATCTGTGTGACTGGTGACCTAATATCCCATTTTAAAAAGGGGCATCTCATTTTGTGGATGAGTTCACCCAAGTTACACTCGTTAGATGACACCATTGGATGGTGTAACGGCTTGAGTTAAATCAACTGAAGAGCAATCTATTACCAAATTTTTGTTTGCCCAGAGGTACTCAAAAAGTGTGATGTCACCTTAACATGAATGTCTTCAGCCTCCCAATAAATTATATTTTTCACTCTTTTAATCAATGCTTTATATCTTGTATCTCTCACTAGTATATTGAAACACAATCATAAGGTGATAGAGTCTTCAAAGAAAATAAATTGATAATGATTTTTAAAACAAAAAATTGAATTGTATATTCCTCATGATCTTGGAGGGGCATTTAATACAGACAACGGTACTTCCCTAGAGTCAAATGTTGGAATGTATAGAAAGGTAATTCCCAATAAAACAGCAAAATGGTCATCCATTATTTATAGATCTTCCTGTACAGATCCCTTTATTAATTCATGAGACTACTTAGGAGTAGAAAACATAATTTAACCTTTAAAAAATGCATTTTTAGTGAGACTACCTTGCCAGACTTAGCTTAACATTTTTTTGAACTTACATGCCATGCCACAGAGGAATTCATTAGACAATGGCAATTAGATCTCTAATCATTTGGCACTGCTGGAATTACTACACTCTGTTTAAATGCCAGACACGGTACCTTAGTGATTGGTTCATCCTGTCGCCACATTTCCATCCGCTACTGAGCCTGAGAAATGACAGTCACGTTAGATGTCATGTAAGGCATCTGACCTTGCTCTCTCAGCACTTGATCTTTGCACTTCAAGCGGACATTTATCATTATCCTGCAGAGACAGAACTCAGGTGGTTCAGATTCACCACTGGTTTGCATGTCATAAAGGCATTATAACACTCCCTTCACTTTATCCTTCTGTCTCAGGAGGGATGGAAATAAATTTTCATTACCAGCTGGCCAGGTGAATTTACTCAGTGGAAAGAGAGAGAAGCAGTTTCAAGTGGGTCAAAAGACGAGAAGGAAGAGGTGCTTAGTCTCAAAGGACATACTCTTCTACTCATACAAATTCCCAATGCTCCTAACTGCTTTCCTGGTGGAGTTAAAGACTTTTATTAATCAGTTTTCACTGCTTTGTTCTTTTTATGACAAAGGGAATGCAGAGGTCAGAGATTTCCAAGTGGCACAAACATGGCAGATAACAGCAGCCATAACTGCCAAACAATGGTCTCTCAGCTTCAAAAGAAACAAAATCCCATCTGTAACTAGTAAACTTTCCACTGCACTTTTTTTTTTTTGAATATTGAAAATAACTGCTGTGACTGCAGTTATCTTCTCAGATTTGCACGTGAGGTTTCAGGAGGACTTCAGTTTGGTCCCTGTGAAGAATTTGACCCAGCTTACTATTCCTCAAAGGGATATAGTAGAAAGCTTGGTTTTTATGCTGAAGTCTAGCGAGGAAGCTGGTTAGGACTTTCTCAGATACTGATATTCCAATTTGCAGGTTTCTCAGTGTAGTGGAGATGGGTTAATGCAAACCATGGGTCTGAAACTCCCAGTCAATGCCCATCTCTGGGGATAAGCTGACCGGCTGTCTAAAATGGTGGGGAAAGAAAGTTTGCATCCAATTTCAGACTGCAAGTTTGGTGCATATCTCTTCTTTTAACACTTGAAGGGATAAATCTGCAACTGAAATAGCTTTTAAAAATAAGGTTTGCAAAATTGGGTTGATTTCACTTTAGGCATGGTACTTTTTTTTTCAGGGACTTTACCTGGGATTCTCCCTCATCAGTGCAACTTACAAGTGGGTTTTTTTGAACGCAGACAATGAAAGTGGCATTTACAGGTATCATCTTCCCTGACTACCCACTCTTATTTTAATGTTTTCATGACCACAATTTTTATCCCATCCATTAACCTAATTTTTCCTCAGCAGTTAAACAAATCTTGCTGTAATTACAGAAAAATACAGAGAGGTAAAAGAATACAAAGTGGCTGGGAATTTAATCTAAAATTTAAACTATTCAGAGTTTGTTTCTAAGACTTTTTTTTGTCCTTTCAATTTTTAAGAATACCTATGTACTAATTGATAAAATTACTGTTCAGGAACAGGGTAGAGTTTACTGGCAAATCCTAAGTTGTTATTGCTGTGTTTTACTTAACTTTTCAGGGCAAGATATGAGACCTTTCCCACTGAATTCACTCCCTCCATCCCCCCAGCTGGTGACAGTTGTCACCCAAAGGTGACAATCTTCTAGGCCAAGGCTAGGATCTTTTCTGGTTTTGTTCAAAACGGTTTCTGTAAGGTTAGGTGTTGTGAAAACAAAAATTCAGATCGTAGTTTTAAAATGTTGACTATAATCCCAGTGTGGGTAGAACTGTAAACCACAAATTCTCGAATAAACTCATCCTCCAGCATGTCACCTTACTGTGGGAATAGACGTACATTTTGACTGCTGCGAGAGGCAGGGCAGGCTCCATCTGAGTATGCAAGAACAAAGGGAATGCTATTTTGTCTCATGATTCACCATCCTAGTTGTCAGCTAGAACCTAGCTGTAGGTTCCTTATTACCGCTGCGAAGTCAAAAGAAGTTAGGAAACTTTTTTCCTATGCTGAACTGCAAAAATGAAGGGTAAAAAACCAGCCCTGTAGCTACAAAATGTACAAATTTGATGTAGCAGTTGTTAAGAGAGCTTACATGATGCTAGACTTTTCTTAACATGACATCTCTTGCCACTGTGGGCAGGCCGCTGGGATAATTGGTTCTAGCGTGAGTTACGCACCCAGTGCCAAAGGTGAGAGTGAGAGTCAAGGTCAACGATCTCACAGTGGTGTCCCCGGCAAAGGGGGTTTTTGTGACTCACTGTTCTCATCAAGGGAAGGAGCACTACGTTCTGTTGGAAACCCTTTACTTTCTTATTTCACCTCTGACTAGATCTAGTTTCTTCCTTTAAAACTGTACTAATAATTTCTGTGATTTTAAACGGTAGAATAAATATGTTGGCATGTCTGATCATGTAGCTTTTGTTAATACAATATTATTTTAGCAACACAGCAGTACAGTAAACCTAGAATTCTGCGTGTAAAGGTCAAACCATCTATCTTTTATGCGATACCTTTCATAATAATGCAACTTTAACTGGAAATGCAATCCATAAACTTCAGTGCAACGCAGCAATATTTGGGGCTCTCCTCGCGTTTTGTGTGGATGAAGTCTTGCTGTGTGTCTGAATGCACTGAGCAATGGCTGAAATTCATAGCTGTAGGGTTGGTTTTTTTTTTTTTCTTAATCACTGCTTTCCTGGATAGCAGGTGTTTTAAGAGGATGTAGAGAGAAATCTATTTGCAGCAAGTTTATCAGATGCGCTAATATAATGTCTGAGGACTTTGCATAGCTGCAATAGAATTTGAAGGCCATGTTGATTCTCTGTACCTGGGCTTGAGACTGAACGTAGTTGCTGTTCACTAGCTAGGGCCTCCTGCAGAGGATCTTGACATCAAAGAGACAAACTAGCTAAGTCATAATTAGCCCCAAGCTTGTTTGGTGTAAATTGTAAACAATATATCAAGTTGACTAATTGTAATGAGTCTAACTACCAGACACTGAACCTTAGGGATTGGCGCGCTTTGTCGCCGCATTATATCTCGATACAGCGTCTGAGAGGAGAGCAGTGCACGGTCTGTGTGCCAGGAATCCCAGCACTTGAACCCAGTGCTGCTCGGGGACGTCCATCAATGCCTGCAGCAGGCAGCAGTCAGGTGCCCCGGCTTCTCCGGGATTTGCGCAAACAGAGCGACTCAGCTGCAGGATTTCTCACGTTAATCTGTGCAATTTGAGAGAGGTAAAAAGGTTGAAAGCCACCAGAAGAAACTTCAAGAAAGTTACAGGCTCCGCGTTGCCATCTTCGGTGACCCAAGCTGTCTCCTAAAACACATGATTTTACTAAGGGAACAACCAAACCCGTTCTTTCGTATTCCATTTCAAAATGTTCCATCACCTAGAAGCTGACATATCTAATCTATGGGAGGCTCACTAAATATTTATTATTCACTGGGAAGAATTTCCCTGACATGGCACAAAAGCAAACAGCACTAAGCTGGGTCAGAGTCAGTGCATTTTAACAAACAAAACCAACTCTTGGAGTGGTCATTTTGCCTGACTGACACAGATTCACTGTACTCCCACGTTGCCACATGCCATTCTTTTTCAAAGTTGCAGGTTTAAAGGCTGTAGCAGGCACAATGTGAGAAACGAGACACATTTCTCCATGGGTGTCTACTCTATTACTGTATCAACATGATATAGGAATAGACCAAAGATTCCCAATGGGACAAGTTTTGGTTAGCTAATATTACCTCTGAATGTAGGAAATACACATAGACATATTTTATGTAACATATAGTGACACAAAAGAACAAAGATGAATGTACTTGCAAACCAGCAAGCTCTTATAAGAAGTAAAAACAGTCCTTATGTTGTTTGGTGAGCCCTTGGTGAGTTTTTAGCGGCTTACCTCTCTTAGCAATCTATTTTTCTCTATTTATCCTTACTAAGAGAATTTTTCCCTGTTCCTTAACTAAATCTGCTCTTGTAAGTATATTAGGTATGAAAAAAGGAAAATATTTTTAGGAGTAAAGAATGTAAGAAACATTTGATATAGTGCAAAGAAGCAAATTATAAAAGCCACAAAAATCTTTTGGAATCTAACTGACGTACACACTGAGGCATGAAATGTTTGCAAGAATTGCATATTGTAGTTACCTCTCCCGTTTGACCCTTGATTGATCTGATGGTGTTAATTGTTCTGTTATAGTTTTGTGTGGGGGGTTTTG
>NW_010109119.1:0-334 GCF_000699245.1 Pterocles gutturalis
GGGCCGCCCGTGGGTGACAAGGACGCGCGTCACCACGCACCAGCGCAGATTTGATGCCGTTTCGGGGCTGTCACTGCTGTCCCCATCTCTGGATAGCTCCCAGCTCCTCCCCAACCCCAAATCCCATCGTCCCTCCGCCGGGTCCCCATCGTCCCTCTGCCAGGTCCCCGATCGCGGCTCTGTGCTCGCGTGGGGTTATCTCAGCTGCAGGAAAAAACCCGCAGCAGCTTCTGAAACCCCGTCGGCGTTTCCGGCCCCGCGGAGCAGTTACCGCCGCTTCCTCGAAGCTCGGATGTGGTGGCTGTCACCGACACGTGGCCCCGTTGTCACTGTC
>NW_010109119.1:378-1077 GCF_000699245.1 Pterocles gutturalis
TTTGTGGAATATTTTGCATTCTGCTTTTGTTGGGGTGACAAACATTTTGCAAAGCAACGGCTCGCCTCATGGCGACTAATTGTTTCCAGTTGCCTGCAAACAACCAGGCAGCAAACAGGAAAAGCCCCAAAGCGGAGGACGGGGCTTGCTGCATGGCCAGCGCTGCAACGCTGGTGGCTTTGCTGTCCCCAGATGGATCTGTTGGTGCACATGGATCCATGCATGCACTCACAGATCCCTTTGTGTGCATCCATGCAAATGGATCTGCTTGTGAACATGTGGATCCCTCCGTGCACACGGATCTGTCCCTGCACACGTGGATCCATCTGAGCACACGTGGATCCCTCCGTGCACACGGATCTGTCCCTGCACACGTGGATCCCTCCGTGCACACGAGGATCCATCTGTGCACATGTGTGCACACAGATTCATGCACACCCATGCAAACAGATGTGCTTGTGCACATGTGGATTTATCCACGGACGTGGATCCCTCCATGCACACGTGGATCCGTCCGTGCACACGTGGATCTGTCCATGCACATGTGGATCTATCCACGCACGGATGTGCACACAGATCCCTGCACACAGATCTCTGCACACAGATCCATGCACACCCATGCAAGTGGATCTGCTCGTGCACATGTGGATCTACCTGTGCAATAGCGGATCCATCCATGCACACAGCTCTGTCCCTGCA
>NW_010109120.1:0-207 GCF_000699245.1 Pterocles gutturalis
TGGGTGGCCATGGGGGGTCCTGTACCCCCTTGGGGGTCCCTGTTGGGGTCCCATCACCCATATGGGTGCTCATGGGGGTCCTGTAACCCTGTGGGGGGGTCCCATTGCCCGTATGGGTGCTTGTGGGGGTCCTGTCACCCCATGGGGGGGTCCTGTCACCTATGTTGGGGTCTAGGGGGGTCCTGTCACCCCATGGGGGGGTCCTGG
>NW_010109121.1:0-19366 GCF_000699245.1 Pterocles gutturalis
CCCCTGCTGGGGCATGGCCCCCGGCAGCCAGGCCTGTCCCGCAGCCCCCGGGGTGCTCCTCTGCTGACGCCATGGCTCCTGCAGCAGGGGGTAAGGCTGTGGGGCACAGCGCTGGGGATGGTGCACGGGAGAGCACTCGGTGCACAGCTCATAGTCAAGGTTTCATTTTCATGGATTTTAAGCAGAACCATTAAGATCCTGAATTCAAGACACATCATGAACAAGGGAAAAAAAAAAAAAGATTTTAACTTTTGTCCAATTTTAGTCTTTGTTCAACTGCATCATCAGAACACAAGTAGCACTCTGCAAGCGAAATAGTTCTGGCAGGCACAGCAGGATGACCGCTTTGCACGAGGTTCATTACAATCCCGCTAAGAAAGGCACTCAGGCTCTAAAGTACCACATAAATACCATTTATTGGAGCTAACACTGCAGTTTAGAGGACAGCATAGAGAATCTTACACTCCTTCAGGTGCTGGGAACCCTGCCTGGGCAGCATCAACCAGGTCTCTGATCAAGGTGCAGCACGTCCCGCAGATCCTGCCTGTGGAAAAGTCAGACCGTTTTGGTCATTTAAGCTAGCAGAATATTTTCTTACAAGAAAACAACTCTATGCATCGCTTTTACTGCCAAGCAGAAAGAATGTTCACACGAGAGCCTCTCGCTGCATTTTCAGCGACAGGTCAGGCGATGCAGCAGTACAGCCACAGGTACCAAGCGGGAGCTGCCCGCAGGCTCCTCTGGTACCATCAACCAGGGCAATTTACCCCACGATGGCCGGACACACACAGTGCCACGGGGGCCAGGAGGCCAGGCTGGACGGGCAGCACAGTGCCGCAGAAGGGGGTAGGCAGAGGCCTAACTAAGGTGCATCGCTAATCCTTGATGTACAAAACTCTTCTGGTCAGGATTCCTACAGCTGAGCAGATAAAGTCCCCTGTAGGAAATACTTTTAATTCTCATGTGATAATTCATAAAATGAGTTTTCTATATGTGGGAAATTAGAGACTAGAATCCTCCGCAGATTTCCACTCATTTTTATGGTTTAGTGTATTCTCTAGTTTACAGCAAGCAATGAAAATACTTTAGCAATGCAGAGATGTTGTAGTCTCTCAGGAGGACAGTGAACAGTCAAACACAACCTGCCTTATCCACCAGGCATATCCTGGCAGCCTTTTCCCCTTCATTTTTCTTAACCTTTTTTCCATGGTTTATTCAGGACTTTGGAATCAACTATTATTTAAGCTTTTTTCTCAGGATGGATGGTGTGAACTACACAATTAACGTCAACAATTAATTGGATTAAATTTCCTAATGAACTTGATTTGGTAACACTGTAGCTGTTAATATTACCAGAAACTCTATCATCTTGAAATACATCAGCATTTCTCCAGTTTGACCAGAGCTATTCCACTTAAGGAGGAAGGAGACAACTTTTGTATACATAGATAACCTAACAAACTTGTTTTATTTAGTAGCTGAACAACCACAAGGTCACCAGTAAATACAGAACATCCCTATTAAGGTGCATTAAAATACAGTTAGGTTCTGTGAAATGTCACTGAGGAAAAGCAATTAATATAGTTCACACATTAATCTGTTCATGGCAGGGACTTAATTTCTGTTTTGAACAGAGTTCAGTGATTTTTTGGCAGCTCATTTTTATAAAAAAATAATAGAGTGGAAAAATGAAATTAAAACAAAATGCCCTACAAAATAATTGTAAAAAAAAAAATCCTGTGTGCTTCTCTTTTATTTTATTTTCATTATTTTTGCTGGCTTCTGTTATTTGTGATGTAAATGATATGCTAAAATCCCTTGCCAGAACAAGACTTGTTTTCCACTAAGAATATAAATAGTCCCATTCAGGTTAATAGGTTAACAGTCCATGTTTAAATGAGTAGTTTCTGTAAGCCTCAGCTGCTCTTGCTTTTGGTAGGTTAATCAAAACAATACTTACAGGTTATGCATAAAACTAGTACTTGATTTTATAGAGTCATACTCATTTTTTTAAATAGTTTTTATAGGATTGCATTAACTGAGCAAAAACAGTTAAACTGAAGTTCATATGCAGACACAAACTTGCTATTGAACAAAACCTTTGCTTTTTACACTTACCCAAAATAGTTTTAACAAAGTTACAGGACTAACTGCACCCACACCCAAAATGTGAGTTATTTTAAGCTACTCTTCTGTTTTAATATGTTAGTCTGGATCTTTGCTTATCAGACTTTACATTCTAAACCTTTGAAGATAAGATTGACATATAATCCATAGGACATTAATGAACAGTGACCACACTTAACCATGAAGTCCTTGATAGCACTACATGAACTCTAAATTGCTTCCATGGTACAAAAGCACAAAGTTCTGATGCAACTTAACATACTTCTGCTTTTCTTGAAAGTTGTCTGAGATCTCAGCAACTTTATTTAAATCTGTGCTTATTCTAATCTTGTTTGCTCACCACAGTTAAAAACATGACTGAGGGGTGGTGAGGAGATCAGGGAGGGGAAAACTGGCTCACAGTCTCACAGGGTGACTCACGCTTTCAGGAAGAAGCTTTAGTTAGACCCTGCTGGGGCCCAGCCTTAAGAGGTCAATCGCTTTTCTCTTCCTCCTCCCTGCAGAAGCTTAATTACTCCTTGTTAGCCAAATAATAAGTATTTGTCAAGGAGGTCCTCTCCAGAGGAAAGATTACGCATTTGAACAGTTACTAATTTTGTTTTATGCCACTGAATCAGTTAAAATGTCATCAAGGAAAGAATTCAGACACATCAGCAACTCTGTTTTCTGCTCATTGTTAGCCCAGAGAAAATCTTCCTGAACTGCAGCTACACCAGTCATTTTCATTCTCTGCAGGAAAGCTAAATTGAAGCAAACAGAAATTGAAGACTATAAAGCCAACTTTGTAGCAAACTGTTTCCAGTAGCTGCCATTTCACAGCAATGTTTTGGTAGAAAATAAAACTAAAGCAAATGCCAGTGTTTGTGATCACTCTGTTATAGTTTCCAAACAGATTGGTCCCACTATGAAAGATCTCAAGGAAGCATTGGGCGACAGTGTAAAACAGTGAGTACATTTGACACCATACTGTAACCCAGTCCTCAAGCCATTTGAGGAATTTGTTTTTTCTATTATTTTTCAATACTGATAAAAGTTTTATCTCTGGCCTTATATAGATGCCTCAAACATTCTCACTGAAACTATGTAGAAATTAAGCATGAAAATTATTTTAGGTGAAATAGGAAACAGCATTAGATGCTGAATCAAAACTCTCCTATAAAAAAAAAAAAATTTCCATTCACTTAAGACTGCTAAAGCAATCTTTAAAGCAATTCCAGCAAAGCACACCTACTTTAGTTTTCTGCTACTTAGATATTTATATATTTTTTATATATATATATATACACAGCACATGCATTTCTATTCAAACTTGACAAAAGAAACATAATGAAGAGGTAACACAGAGAGCATTAAGTTACCTTTCAGTTCCTCCCTGGTAACACACATCTTACTCTACACTTGTAGTTGATAAAGTATTTCTCACCAAGTTACAGAACTCACTGTGGAACAGAATACCACAAACACCTTACTTGCAGAAAAGAAGAGGAAATTACATCCCAGGTGTGTACTGCAGCAACCATCTGATACCATGTTTTGGGATGGAAACTGGAGAAATGGTCAACGGAAAAAGCCATTTAAGCAAGGTTAGTGT
The DNA here is from genome assembly GCF_000699245.1 of Pterocles gutturalis. Taxonomy (NCBI): domain Eukaryota; kingdom Metazoa; phylum Chordata; class Aves; order Pterocliformes; family Pteroclidae; genus Pterocles; species Pterocles gutturalis. Next base: position 3,719 of record NW_010109121.1, read on the forward strand.
AAAAGACTGTCAATCAATATTGACTCAGCGTCTACAAGACCAAAAGGAGATTAAAATCCCATTTGCTAAGGCATGGAACAAACATATGGGGAGATTCTACCTTAAACACCTTAACACCTAAGCAGCTGAGAGTGAAGAGAGACAAAAGGAAACATCTGCAGAGGTAGGAAAACGACCCAAAGCTAGCAAGACTACGGAAGATTGGGAATAGGAGGTATTTCTCCTGTCCCCCATGAACCCTATCCTGCAGAACACCTTGCCTAAAGTATTTTCATTAGTGGTGCATTCGGCTGTCTGTAAATCAATAGATCAACAAGATCTTCTCCATGAGGATGCAGGCTGAACAGGCAGAATCTTTTCCTGTGCATAAATGGTAATTCACTAACAGCAGCAGTTTTTATGTCCATTAGCTCACCCATCTGGCAGTAACCCTAGGGATACATGGATCATTAATTAGAATTAGGCCAGTTATTCTGCTTTCATCTTGAGTCAGAGAAATCAGTTTAGACGAGCATGATTATCCAGATGTCATGCTACATATTGATGCTGAATATTAGAAGGGAGTCAAATGACTGACAAAAGGAAGATCTTTGAAACCAATTCTTCTGATTTTTCAGTCTCAAGTAATTTTTAAGCATGTACAACCTCAGATCTCTGAGCAACATGTTAAACAGTAATAAAGTGCTTCCTGTTTAATTAGGCACAGCAATATTCTCCCCTCAGGGCACCTCCCTTTCCCCTACCCCAATCCCATTATTCTCGGGGAAGATAGCATCTTCATCCAATTCCAACTGTTTAAACAGAAGTGGGACCTTAATTTCCCATGTGCTGTCTTGCCCAGTTGCTGCTTCTTCCTGCTTTCTCTCTGCAGTGTTTCTTGAGACAAGAACCTATGTGTCAGCTCAGCAGCCTCCAACCCGGGATGCTTGCGGCTCTCTCTCAGGTGGTTTCCACTGTTCACAAAAAAAAGGTGAAGTTCAGGCAGGGAACAGCCCTGCTTTTGACTCTTGCTGGCCATTGCTTTAGACCTGAGCCCTCAAGCACAGCTTGAGCAGTGATATTTGTTGGTAGCACACATGCACAGATTTATTAAGCGTGCATATATGTTATATACTGAATCACATATATGGTGAAATCATGAAGACGCCTTTTCCAAGCCCACAGAACTGAGGGGGTGGGTGTGGATGAAAAAAAATAAAAGTTGACACTTACCTGAGCTGCTGCTGGCAAGAATGCTCAGTCGCTACTGCTGAACAAGATAAGGATCTCTAAGATCCAGGGCCGAGTGTCATACTAGCACACAAGCACTTTAAAGAGAAAAATTTAGTGTACAGTTGACTATTTTGTCCAGCAGGTGTTGCTGGAGACTACAAAACACATTAAATACAAGGCCAAGCTGGTCAGCTTTTGGTAGGGGGTCAAACAATGCATGGTGCTTTTTTTTTTCCCTAGTTCAGCAAGAATAGGGTGACCAAGTGTACTTTTATTCATAAAGCTTTTAAATATAGGCTGAAGTAATGCAATCTATGAAATTGAAATCCTATTTTCAAATATACAAGCAGCGCCTACTGCCATTTCTAGGTGGAGGTAAAGCTTGTCTATAAATTCATAAAAAAGCCAAGTAGTCAATAAGTTTTTCAGGTTCTACATCTTACTAATTCAGATCCATCCCAACTAAAAGAAAACATGTTATTAGGTCTGTGGTAATCAACAGCTTGTATGGGGCGAGGAGGGAGGGGGAGCAGGAAATTAGTGAGCAGATAAGGACAAGGTCAGGTTGGACAGGGCTCTGAGCAGCCTGATCTGGTTGAAGATGTCCCTACTCATTGCAGGGGGGCTGGACCAGATGATCTTTAAAGGTCCCTTCTAACACAAACCATTCGATGATTCTATGACACTTGGAAACTGCAAAAAACCCAACCAACCAACACACCAAAAAACAAAAAAAACCACAAAATCGAAACAACCACCACATACCACCACCCTTGACAAATGCTATCAAAAAACAAAAAAAACAAACAAAAAAAAACCCAACCAACTGAGATGACCTTAGTTATTCTAGCTGGTTAACCCAGGGTGAACTCATGTCAAAAACTGCTGAGTTTGGTACGCAATCTGTGAAAGTAGAACAATTCCTAGTTATGTTACAGTTTCCAAGTGGAAGCGGCTACCTTCTCTTTACAAACATACTCCTCAAGCATTTATTGACCTTCGTGGTTATAATGGACCGGTAGCATGCATGACTATCACAGCAATGTTTTATGGAAAAAGATATTCTCCAAGTAAATCCAATTTTGTTTTGATACTAACGGCATAAATAGAATTTCACATACTATTTGAATACCATATGTGACTCAAAATATTTTTTTAAATATAGGATTTATTATTTGATTATAATGGTTTAGCCTGCAAAACAATGGAAAACTAAGGACCATCAATATTTCTAAGGTATTACATGGAGAGGTTAGATTCACAAGATTATCCAAAAAGTGAATCAATCCTTGATACTTTAAATTTTCATTAAGAATTTGGAGGGATTAATACTTGTTTTGTTTGTTTCCAACAAGAACTAGTTTTGTACAGTCAAATGGAAGACAATTCATCCACAAATAAATCATTTAGAGGGAACAATTTCAAAATACTGTTTTGGAAAGCAGCATTTGTCAGTGTTAAGTGGTGTCATGTCTCTACAGGAAACTAATTCTGTAAGAGCTTTAGTCCACCACACCACCCACTCAGTGGGCATAAGATGCAGCAATACTAAGCAAGACTAGACAGGTAGTTTGTCCAGTAATGTATCATCAGAAGATTTAATATTAATCCAGTGTCTGTAATCCAAGGCAGAAGACAAAGAAGCAGACAAACATCTAGAGGCAGCAGGGCTATGAAATACCTGCTTTCAGTTATTTTTAGGTTCTCTTTCTATGTAGTTCTTCAAGAAGTCAGGTACTCTGATCGAAAGTTACGGTACCGTGCTACCTCTGTATTGGTAAATTAAGCTAGATGAATTCACAAGAAAAAATGGTTAAACAATTAAATGTCGCTATTTTGTGTAACACATTTGCCACCCAACTCTAATGCTTGTTTCTTAAATTGAGATAAAGCTTTCCTCTTAAACTGCTGAAGTTCATCTTGTTAACCATGCTTGGCAGAACTTCTTCAACTGACATCTGACTTCCTATATTTTGCAAGAGGCTAGTAGCCACTTCTTCCACCTGAAAAGGTGGCTTGCTTAACTACATACAAGTTTTGCCCAAATGTTGTTTTTGCAATAAATTTATAAGCTACCAAAATTACTGTAAGATTGTTTTTAGCAAAAAAGAACCCTTCTACGTCAGTAAAAATAGACACCACTTCTCACGCAGCAAGCATCTGAATCATGAATCACTGGACACTGGGAGTATTCATGGGAAGCATTAACACACATTTTCCAAATTCTCTGCCTCTTCCCACTGGCCACTGTTAGGACCATGATTCTCAGGCTCACTATTGGAAAGTTTAAGAAAACTTGAGATAAAATTTCAACAGTCTTACTACTCCCATAAGCTACTTAAAAATGCTGAAGCTCCTTTCTGAACATTCTCCTTGGCACACAGGAGAAAGTTAAAACATCCAAAGCTACTTCAGTTGCATGGTTTAGGCTGGGCATCCTTTCCACAGCAGATATAAAACATGCAACCAGCAATGGAACAGAATAGTTTAGGTTGGAAAAGGCCCTTAAGATCGTTAAGTCTAACTTTAACCTAACACTCAACTCCACCACTAAACCATGTCCCTAAGCACCACATCTGCACATCTTTTAAATACCTCCAGGGATGGTGACTCAACCACTTCCCTGTTCAATGCTTGGCAACCCTTTTGGTGAAGATTTTCCCAATATCCAATCTAAACCTCCCCTGGTCCAACATGAATGAAGCCATTTCTTCTTGTCCTGTCACTTGTTACTTGAGAGAAGAGACCGACACCCACCTCGCTACAATATCCTTTCAGGTGGTCGTAGAGAGCAATACCCCTCAGCCTCCTTTTCTCCAGGCTGAGCAACCCCAGTTCCCTCAGCTGCTCCTCGTAAGACTTGTGCTCCAGACCCTGCACCAGCTTCGTTGCCCATCTTTGGACCTGCTCCAGCACCTCAATGTCCTTGCAGTGAGGGGCCCAAAACTGAACACAGTATTCAAGGTGTAGCCTCACCAGGGAGACATCTCTTCCCTGGCCCTGCTGGCCACGCTATTTCTGGTACAAGCCAGGATGCTGTTGGCCTTCTCGGCCACCTGGGCACGCTGCTGGCTCATCTCCAGCCAGCTGTTGAACACCACTCCTGGGTCCTTTTCCACCAGGCAGCTTTCCAGACACTCTTTACCAAGCCTGCAGCGTTCTGTGGGATTGTTATGACCTAAGTGCAGGACCCAGCACTGAGCCTTGTTGAACCTCATGCCATTGCCCTCAGCCCATCGATGAGGCCTGTCCGGGTCCCTCTGTAGAGCCTTCCTGCCCACAAACAGATCAACACTCCTGCACAACTTGGCGTCATCTGCAAACTTCCTAAGGGTGCACTCGATCCCTTCGTCCAGATCATTGATAAAGATCTTAAACAGGGCTGGCTCCAATACTGAGCCCTGGGGATCACCACTTGTGACCAGCTGCCAACTGGATTTAACTCCATTCACCCCCACTCTTTGGGCCTGTCCATTCCGACAGTATTTTACCCAGCGAAGAGTACACCTCTACAGGGCTACATAGCTACTGTGTATGGCTTACTTGTGCAGCAACACCTGCACTGTTGTTACAAGCCTCTGAAAATGAGTGATGCAAGAGCACATAATTATTATCAAATTTATTTACACGATAGGGGAAGAAAGGCTTACTAAGTTTGTTTATCCCCCCCAACTGATATTTATGGCTGTTCAGAAGTATGCTTTAAGAGAGGCCTCATTTAGCATAGATGAACAAAAACCATACGAGGTATTTTCAGTTCTCTCAACAAACAAGACAGGACTATCATAGAGTAAAAACTTCAAGGTATCTGTCTATTAATTTTTACTGATGTCAACTGCATATTCAGAGAATAAAGTTACCTAAACCAGGTCTCTCAATTTCACTGTCATACATAAAAAGCACTGAGACCTCTTACAAATAAAAAGTAAAAATACTTAGCAGTTTTCATTTTCTAACTGCAAAGTTAAATTTTATGATCACCCATTCAACTCACATATAGCTTCTCTGACAGTCACCAGCGACTCTTTAATACAGCAATGTAAAAGCTTCACTAATAGACTAATCTATTAAGCCTTTATTAATTTTCCTGTATCTCTCTTTTTCATGGGAGGTAGAATACAAATGCATAAATATTTTGCATCTATGCCACAGAACACGCTGTTACTGTGTTCCCTACTCCAATTCCTCCCACTGTTCTCTTCCCATTCTTGGCAATTCATGAGTTCTCCTTACCTTGGACCCCAGATTTTTCATCACAGTTTCATCTAGTCCTCCATCTTCAGTCATGGGTTCCACTTCAGATCTTCCAGGGGCTTCATCCTGCCAACATATTTCTGAAGCTGTAGAGACAGACTGCCATAGATACTAAAGCACAGACTGTAGGACTTCTTTCCCAACGTAACTATCAGTATGTTATCTCAGTCCCACTCTCGTGAGAAGGAACCACAAGCCTAACGCAGGAGCAGGAAGCAGATCTAATCAGGACTTGCCATAGTATACTCCTGACTCAATATTTTATTTCCACGACTAGAGTTAAGTAAATGTTAGACAATATTAAACAAAACTTTTAACTTTAATATTCAAATTGAACACTAGTAAGAACAAACAGAGCACAAATGGGAAACTTTGTTTAAACTAAAATTAATGAAGAGACAAGCCAGTAATTAGAATAGTTCTAGTATTTAGCAACATCTGTCAGCCTAGGTCCAACAACAGTACAGGTTCTGACAGCCACATTCTGTTCATTTTGGAACTTAAAACTGAATAGTTGAGCTTTGCTTGCATCTCAGACTGCAGTTTCCTTATAGTATACTATAAGCACGATCAAACTTATGTACATTAACAATGAAGAACAACCTGAACACTTACACTAGACAATTATTTACAAGTACTCCAACATGAAAAAAATATACAATAGCCTCAAGAACGGGCAACTGAAGAGAATACCAACATTTAGAGAACCTTATTAGAAAGAATTACAAAATATCAACAGCCAAGACATTAACAATTGCACTACACTAATACAGAGTCCAAATATTAAGTTGGTGCATTATTTCACAATGCACTAGCTTTGAGAGAAAAATGCTGCCTTCACTAAAATGCAGCTTAGATTTGTTTCATGTAATTGTTTTAACAAGCCTATTAACACAATAATGATTGTTTTAATGCTACAGTTTACAGAGAGGACAACAAACTAAAAATAGCAGCAGTTCCACATGGCACTTAATTCCACAGGTTTCTAATCTGTGGTTTATGCAATGCCTACAAAGTGCTCCCAGTTGAATATACAAATAAAATTCACAATAAAAGTCTACCTGACATCAGGTACGTTGAGTGTAGATGGCCTTAAAGCCTGTCTTTCAAAATTTTATTCCCCTCTGCTCCAAAAAAAAAAAATCAGTAACTACCAAAGCAAGGCCCTTTCCCTCGGTCTTAAAGATCATGAGGGATATTACTTCTTATTACAATGCAGTAACACTACAAAGCAGCACACACCACTATAGTGGTTAACCCTGGGACAATGTAACATCTAACAGTGTAACCGAAAGGGCTATGGATTAACATCCCGGATCCTCTACAGACAAGATAGTAAGCGAGTCCATTCACTCAAACGGTTAATACAGCTCATCAGCCATACTTTACACGTAAAAACCCAGAAGCAATTCCTGTAAAACCTAGTGATACTGATCAAAGACGGGACAAGAAACCAGGAATTGAACACTTTCTTCAATTCCCTAGGCTTCAGTCCATCAGAGATGCTAATAAGCCATTCTCAGTAGTTCTTTTAGACTTCATAGTTAGTATATAGTAAGACTAACTGAGCGGACGATGAGTCGAGATGGTCTATTTTGTGTCGTAGATCTAGTTGTCATTCTGTCAGTGAACAGTGCTCGCTCCTCAGCTGCGGCCTTTGCCATCTGTGCCTTCTTCAGCTCTCTGCAAGACATTGAGAGTCACACTTACGCAATGGTATCAGTAAGGACTACAGGCATATCACAGCAAGAGCGTTTCAAATGAATTACAGCAGTTCAGAACTTAAGATCTGCTGTCAATTTAGGTCATACCAAGACCATTATAATTGCATCCACCTGTTCACAACCCAGAGGACAGAACTGAGATGTTCATTACTTGTCTAGGATGTTCTTTCTTTTGAAGAGCAAGGGAAGGAAATAACAAATTCACACAACTTGGTCAGATTTTGAAATCCAGCATAATAAGGAGCTCAATGCTTCAATTACCAGAAACAGTAGGATGCCGTTAACTTTCTAGTACAAGCTGTATGATAAATCACTGAAGAGCTAATCACTGAGGTTTGTGCAAATGAAGCATTCAGCCACAACTGAACTTCTGTGGAAGATTCAGACAGACAAACATGGAGATGAACATATATGAACGTAACTGGCAACAGACAACTTGGGAAGCATCTTTTTCCTTTTGCATACTCACATCAAAAGCTTATCACCAGCTAAATCTTGTTTGCCTAACGTATAAATTTAAGCTCAAAACTGAAAGGCTGAGTCACTGAAGGTAGCACAGGCCATTGTCCCATGCAACATTCTGTCAACTTTTCTGTTTCAGAGAATTACCAACACTCAGTCTGAGGATGATAAAACTCAGCATAAAACTACGGAACAGTCTGACTAAAGAGCAAAGTTATCTTTATCAAGGGTTTCTGCACCCCACACACCTTTTCTCCTTTCCTTAAATGCTGACATATAGCTATATGTAAGGATTCCCTCCATACTCTTTTCCTTCTCCTATCCCAAACTATCCCTCAAAGAATATTCTCTACACTAAGAACTAGTACTTGTAATCTCACTTCACATCTGGACTCCAAAGCAAGACCAAATTTCACAAGCTTACTGTATATTGGTGTAGCTGCATTTAGTTTGAAGTTACTTGTTTTAGTTTAATAAGCTACTCCCATTCTTGTAAACCCAAGTATTATTCATTAACATTCCTGCCCCATCTAATCCTCCCCACATCATCACTGTGCAAGTTCACTGCAAGAGAATGCAATCAATTTTCAGTTGTCTTCCCTAAAGACTGAATGTCAGTCACAAATGCACACACGTGTGCACACCCACCCACCATACCATTATGGACCAGGAATTTAAGTTTTACAATATGCTTCCATTCTTCCCTAGAAGTCTAACCTTGAATCCTTCCTTCCTCTGAAGAAGTTGGCACAGTAGAAAAGCTGTTTTTCCTTACAAGGATTGTTTTCACAGATGATAATTTACATACACAAGTGGAATCTTAAACAGGTCAAATGCCAGAAAGTTAAAAAAAAATAAACAAAAAAACAAAACAACAAAAAAACAACCCAACAACCTACCTGAACTATTTTATGGAACACTATCCCACACAACACTAAAAATTGCTGTGGATAAGTGTTCTTTTTAAATCATCCTTGGATTTATAAGGATGTACCTTAATTGTTGCCAGGCCAGAAGTAGTCTTCACAAATTAGCTTTGCCAACTCCCCCTTTCACATAATACAAAAATATATTGTCTTTATACAAGCAAGTTACCTCAGCAAATCTGTCCTTGAGCCACCTGCACAAACTGTCGAATAATTCTCTCTGCAGTCAGCGTAACTCGTAAGATTACAAAGATAACCATCTAAAATGGCAAGGCTGGCTACATTCAGACTGTAGGAATGGCAAGATAAGCAGATAGCAATGGAGAGAATCCAAATGCAAAGTTAACACCTTCATTCAAAACAAGCCAGACAGAAAGTAACCGGTGTTCTATATTCCCAGATAAAAGCCTGCCTATTATGCACAATATGTGCAAAGTTAACTGCAGTGAAGGATTCGGATGATTGCTTCTGAACTTATTACCTCTTTCTCTGAAACTTAAGCAGAAATCAGACTTTCCTAAAGGGCATCTCTTCCTCAAAGCTTTAATTCAGAGTTGAGTGTTTGAGCAAGGGGTACAACAAGATGACCTCCCAATACAAATGATTCTCTGGTAACCTAATAAAACTGCTGTGTACAAGTCAAATTATAGTCCAAAAACATTCCTGATGTGCCATTTCATTTAAGTTCAAACCAGCTCATTTAAGTCACATTTTCCAACATGTTTCAATGTACAGATGACCTAGGAAAACACGGACTCAAATAATATAGATACAAGTTACACTATGTACGTCACAAAAACATGCATTATGCTTGAAACATTTTTTTAAAATTGTGATATTTTGTATGCCTTGCATATCAGTAGATTAGTTGAGATTCCTTAGAGTGTTCAAGAAATTCCTTCTATGGAGAAAGTTCCATTTAAAGTTACATAACCCACTTTGTACTCTCAGGTACGTACACACATACGGATTTGTGGACCTCATGCAGAATCAAGGACAGTCCTGTTTTATCTTCACTCTACGATCATATGAAAACCTATGAGAAATTAAGTTCTATTTAAGGATCCCATGGAACTACTTACTTCTGCAAGAGCGAGTTTTTGAATTTTTCAGCATTCAGTTCTATCCGGAGCTGCTCTGCGCTCTTTTTTGCGGCAGAGAGGAGCACTGAATGCTTGACTAGTGCCACAGCTGAAGGCCTTTTCTCTGGATCAGGATTAATCATAACCTTGGAAAAAAGAAAATAAGGTATGCTAGTTAAGGCCAGTAATACAGTATATTACACAAATCAATGAGCCACTAGTACTAGAGTTCTTACTTTTAGTAAGTCCAGTAATTCTTGGGAAAGCACTTGTGGTAGTCTAGGTAGTTTTCCTTGCCGAATTTCATGCCATTGGTCCCCATTAGATGGAAGTGGTTCAGCCCCAGCAGCACAGACAACAGTCAGAGCAAGAGCAAAAATATCTGCTTTTGGCAAATGAGTGTAGTTCTTGAAAAATAAAGAAAAATAAATTCACTACACGTACCACTCAGTGTAAGAAGAAATCTTACAGACAGCTAAACTATTCAGCACTGAACACATCGACAACATTACATTCCTATTTAAGTACAACCAGTGTTCAAGGGAATACCATTCCGGAAGTTTCTCGTCTAGCAAGGAGGCAGTAGACTGCAGTTCATTACTCTAAAGAAAACAGTATGCAGACCTAACATCACTATTTTCCACAAACAGAACAGTTACCTCTTGTAGGACTTCATTTGCAAGAAAACGGCTATCACCTTCCTCCACTTGTGGACTAGATACTCGAGTTACATGACCAAGGTCACCTGCAAAAAATAAAAGAAAGTTATTTTTCAGAAGACAAATAGAGAATGCAATTCTTTGAGCACAAGTGCGCTGCTTCTCACCTATTTTAAATATGACTCTATCAGGTGACCAGTCATCATCATCACCTTCTTCTGAAGTTGTACTTGGGACTGATGTCCTAGATATGAAAATATTACCTGAAAAAGAGCATAATTGCTAAAAACCCACATTTCTGTCCATTTTCAACTTAATCTAGTTCCACAAAAGTTTGCTTTAGCCACACTGAAGTTTTAGTTGTATACATACCCAGTTCGTAGAGCAAGAAACTATAACTTACTCGCCTTGGCCCCTCTGCTGGGAGGGGAGCCAAGTGTTATGCAAGTAGAGTCAATTACACAAAAAGGACCCAAGATAAACTCAACAACAGTTTAAGTCTGCTAGCCAATTTTGTAACTGACATCTTTGTACTGCTATTTAGAACTTCAGTGAAGATTTTACAGTTAGTAAGGTGTGGCTAACTGCTCTTTTTTCTACAGCACATTAAATTAACTGAGGAAGTTGTCAATACAGAGTAAAGCAGTTTACAAACTTACTAGGTTTGATATCCATGTGTACCAGTGACATTGAATGAATGTACTTTAAGCCTCGAGCCACTTGAAGTAGCAGGTCCTTCAGTTCTGGTTCAGTAAAATAACGCATATTCCTGTAATTTTCACTTATAGCATCTGCTAAACTGCCGCCTAAAACAACATTAAAGAAAACAACTAATTTTTTTTACATCAAACAGTTGACAAAGTAATGACAACTGGCTTCCAAAATTAACAGTGAATATATCACCAAGAACTTGCCGATGATAGACAGGAAGTGTAAAATCTGGTACTGTATCCCCTCTTTATAGCCATGTAATATAATAAAATTATTTTTCTGCTGTAGTTACTGGGCAAATTAACAGGATATCAACACAAGGGAAAAGATCTCTCTCCCTCTTCCAAATCTCTGTCAGGGTATCAGTCATAGGAAAAAGCTTCAGAAATCAAGTCTACCTCCCTTTTAAAGGAAATTTTGTTAACTTTCTCTGTTCCACTTTGTGCTATTGTAGAGAAGAAAGAACACTTCTGCTGCTCACAAATGCCTCACTGTACTTTGAATATTCTTGAACACTTAAGACTTTGCAATTTTATATGGCTTGTGCTTCATATATCTGATATGCCTTTTCCAACAGAAACAAACATCAGACACATTTAAGACGATGCAATAAGCTACATGTAGGGCAATCAATTCCTAACTAGTGCTAGGGATTTGTAGAGATACCTGCATATGTTAAAAAATTAGATTTTTTGAAAGCAAGTTCAGAACAAGCGATAAACTTTACTTACCATTGCAATATTCATTCTGTATAAGCATATGATCATCTTCTGCCCACGCAGAGTAGTATCTTACTACATGAGAATGCTGTCCCAGAACTGCATGTGCATAGACCTCTCTTAAAGCATTTTGCCTTTTACAGTCACAAAAAATAACAGCACACAACAACATTATGAGGTGAAATTAGTCCAATTTCAGCTTGATAGAAAACACTTATTATATCATGCCAGCTCAGGTTTCTAATTAAAATCTTCATATTCAGTTCTGTGGCAGCTTAAGGTGGATTTGTATTTATATCCCAACAGCTAAAATAATTTACATTGTATTAAAAGACTAAGTATATGAAACAGCAAAACAGGTTTTGTTACAGATAGCTCTTGAGGGAGCTGCCACTTCCATTACATACTTTCCATGCAGCAGCAGCAAACTTTGAGAAGCATCACATAAGTTTTAAGAAAAGAGCACACTAATGATGATCATAAGCCAGAAATATGACTGAACTCAACATTCCTAACTTCTTGTGTGCAAGTCTGGTACGCAATTTTGACCAACTCAAACTTGCGGAGTTTTGTATTATAACTATTAGAACAGCAGGGGGAAAAGTCATGAATTGCAGGCTCATGCACAAATGCCAAAAAATCCTCCAAAACTGACTTAACTAATCTGTATGTCACTCAAATGACAAGGATGAGGACCTAGTAGGGAATACTACTTCCCTTTCATATAGTACCTCCTGCCATTAATGCAAGTCAGCATTATTCTTACTTTCCAGATGAGAACAATCTGTTTCCACACAGAATATGGGGACAAACAACTGCTAGAAGAAAGGTCAAGTAGCTTTTCCTCCCCAGTATTCAGAAAAAAAACCAAAAAACACAATGACTTCAAATTCTCTGTTTTACATTTAATTCATGTATATTTATAATTTTCTCTTCAATGCCTTCTCTAGACACCAATACAAAGAGACATGGGAGGAAAAAGCACCAAGAGGTGACTTTTAATAGCAGGGAATACTCACTCATCCACTGAGCCAGCTAAGGGTTTCTTTGATCGCTTTATTGCATAGATACAGCCATCAAGCCTCTTCACACATTTAAACACAGAACCGAATTCACCAGATCCAATCTTCTCCAACTCATGAAATTCAGTTGCATACCGTGACTTCATATTACTTTCTGTTATTGTTATCCTCTGCAAAGATTAAAAAGGAAAATACTTGGATCTGCAGATACACAAACTGCCAAACTTAATATCAAGTTTCAAAGATTAATTACCTTAGCTGGTCTAATAGTCTCATTTTCAAGCTCTCCATCACTTGCCTCCATGTCTTCTCCACAAGAGCTGAAATTCACACCAGTTATTTTTGCAGAAATAATACAGCATAAGTAAACTTAAAACCAAAGTCTAGCAGCTGTTGATTTTTTGAAGATCTAATTCTCCCATTCTACCTTAGTTTAACTAATTGAACTCTAGACATCCGTAAGCACAAACTCATAAAATAAAGGTACCATGCTAGTATGTTTGTCATTTCTTTCTTCATGTTTCATACTACTATTTAGCGTGTTTCTCCCTCAAGAAAAGACTGTGTGCATAGCTCATTCAGTCAGGACACAGCCTAATTGTCCTCTCTGTACACTAATCAAAAGATCTAGTGCTAAATGGTTATTTCATAGTATCATGCATAAAGCAGATACTTTAAAAGCCACATTAAGCATCACTAACAGATTTGCAAAGAAAAATACTTTCATAGGAGCAATTTGTAACAAAACTTTTGCAGCTAAAAGCAATTCTAAAGATAAGCTTAGCAAAGGAAGATACAAGTTACTCACTCATTCCAGTGTGTTCTCTTCCTCCTACGACATTTTCCTTCAGAGTTGTGAAGGAACATGGAATCGGGAGTGAAGGGATTGATGTTCACATGAGGTGTTTGTCTAAGATCTTCTTCTTGCTTCTCCAATTTCCCAACATTCATAAACAGAGTACCTCCTCGAAGTTTGACTGAGCTGGAGCCTATTCCTTGTGCTTTAGAAAGCAAGCTCTATGTTTATTAAAAAAAAAAAAAAAAAGGAAAGACAATAAAAGAGACATAGCCTCAATATCGCTTTAGAAATAAACAGTCAGATCATGCTTGAAAGCCATCATTACAATATCATTTAATCACAGTTAGCATGAGTTGTTTAAGCATTTTTTCTGTCTCTAACCATGTCATCCCCTACAATTTTGGGACAATTCTTTGTCCATGAAACAAACAGATGAAACTCATGGACCATGCTATATCACCACGATTTTCACGTACAAGATATAGAAGTTAGATCAGACACAGGAAGTTATCTATGGTGACTACAAATTTGGGTAGCAAGCTAAAAAAAAATAAGCAAATAAAAGATTTAATACTGATGCTCAGATACCTCTTCGTAAGTCTACAAAAAAATTGCTTAAGAATTGACATAATTGTTGCACTGTCAGTTCAATATCCAAAAGAGATCTTTTAGGTGGTAATCTGTGAGACCAGGCATTTTCCAGTCACATGATGAAGCCTCTCCCAATTAGGTTGGGAAGTGTGCACCTTGCTCTCCTACATCCTGGTGAGGATGCAAACCACTGACCTATTGGATCACAAGCAGGAGTATTGATTTACACCTTACAAAATAAAGAACTGACCTAATTAAAGTCTAAACCACCATAGGCAAGGCGGCTCAATACTTGGGAATCTCAACTGCATTCCCCAAATATGGACCTTTAAGTCACTGTGCATCTCCATACACCTTTCAGTACTTCCACTGGATCCCTTAACCAACTGGGGAGGGACTCTTATCAGGGAGTGTAGTGATAGGATGAGGGGTAACGGTTTTAAACTGAAAGAGAGTAGGATTTAGATATCAGGAAGAATTTTTTTCCCGTGCAGGTGGTGAGGCAGTGGCCCAGGTTGCCCAGAGAAGCTGTGGATGCCCCATCCCTGGAGGGGTTCAAGGCCAGGCTGGATGAGGCTTTGAGCAACCTGGGCTAGTGGGAGGTGTCCCTGCCCATGGAACTAGATGATCTTTAAGGTCCCTTCCAACCCAAACCATTCTAGGATCCTATGATTCTTCCAGATTCCAAAGATAATCTCTCCAAGATAACCCACATAGAATTTGGGCTTCTAATTTAAGAATTCCACTTAACCACAGTGTTAAGACCTTGTTTTTAGTGTCACAATCCACAAGACTCTTGCATTTCTAAAGCATTTGCTCGTGAATAGGTATAAAATCATCACCAATTTTACTATTTCCAAACATCAACCACTGATTTCTACCAGTGAAACCTCATTTGAGATGGAAGGTGTAGCAAACCAATTAGCAAGGTTGCCTTCCTCACACCTTAAGTCAGTTGTTTTCAATCTATAGTCTGTAGACCCCTGGGAGATTATCCTTGGGGATTATCCCTGGATTACCAGGGTGCCGGGGTAGACAGGCTGTAGGAAAAGTACCTAAGAAAGCAAGCCTATTATCACTAGATTTAAACTCCCTATACATGAGGGTAGAGTTCGAAGTTGAGATGCCTTCCAAAAGTCCGTTATTGACAGTTAGGAGCTACCTCTCCTTTAAAGTTTCAAATCCATCAGTGTAACAGTACCGGCCACTCAAACAGGCTTTTCCACTTGATGCAAGGGAGTGCGGACACAGCACCCAGACAAGACAGCCCCATTCACTGACGGAAGGGCAGGAGCAAATCCCGATTTAAACGTTATCTTTCTGGTTATAAAGGTACCAACGCCCACACGACACTAAAATATTTAAGAGTTTAACATCTTACTTTCGCCTTTAAAAAAAAATCTTTTCCACAAAAACAGCAAAAGCACGGTGTATTTTTACAGTTTTAGATATCATTTCTTTCACTTCACATATATATGTCTGAGGGG
>NW_010109122.1:0-301 GCF_000699245.1 Pterocles gutturalis
CTTGGACTCAACTGGACCATGTTGGATGAGCCTTGGACTGAGCTGGACCACGTTGGATGAGCTTGGGCTCAACTGGACCACACTGGATGAACCTTGGACTCAACTGGACCACGCTGGATGAACCTTGGACTCAACTGGACCATGATGGATGAACCTTGAGCTAAGTTGGACCTTGGATGAACCTTGGGCCCGACTGGACCACGCTGGATGAACCTTGAGCTAAGTTGGACCTTGGATGAACCTTGGGCCCAACTGGACCACGTTGGATGAACCTTGGACTCAACTGGACCACAGTGGATGT
>NW_010109123.1:0-238 GCF_000699245.1 Pterocles gutturalis
AAGGAGGCAACAGAACCCCCGTGCCGGTCCGCAGCACGGACAGCGAGGAGTGCCCTGCCCCAGGATGGAATGAAAACCACGGGGAAGCTGTTGGAGGCAAATGGTCCAGCCGTGGTACCCCCAACGGGCACGGGGAGGCTCGGAGCAGGTTTTAGGGCAGGCCTGGGGCCTCTCCTAGCCCCCTGAGTGCTCCCCCCAGGGCTCAGCAGCGGCTGGAGCCCCTCGCAGAGCCCCGCTG
>NW_010109123.1:516-1847 GCF_000699245.1 Pterocles gutturalis
GTCCTCCTTCTCCTTCTTAATCTTCACTCTGGGGTGCACCTCCTCTGCGGACGCCGCTCTCTTCGCAGCCTGCGAGCTCTGCTTTGGCCGTTCCTGCCTGCTCCTCTCCTTATCTGAAATGCAAGGTTCACCAGTTGGGATGGACAGCCGTACAAGCAGCACCTCAGCTCCCCAAGCTCTGCCCAGCACCACAGCACCCTTCCAGCCCCACTCCTGTTTCAGCTTCTCCCCCCTCCACCCACACTTCCCCACCTGTTTACACTCCCCCCAGAGAGATCCTATTCCACTTCCAACCCCGACATTTTACCTGAGCCGCCCTAGTTCCTTCTTTAACACTCGCCACATGGCGCTCTGCCCAGCAAGTCTGCCCTCAGGCACCTCTCCACAGCTGGAATATCGAGCGCCTTCCCTTCCTTCTCTCTCCCCAGTAACACCCATGCAATAGGAACACCGTGATCCACTCCACGGGAATTCTCTCCTCCAGACCCAACGATTCCTTCCCCTCTTTGCTCTCCTTTGCCTCTCTAATTTCCGTGCATCTCCTCTGTGCACTCAGAGCGATCGGGAGATCACAAAGTAAATCCCGGGCACGAGGGCTGCGGGTCTCTTCAAGAGCACACCCGTCCTCTGTGTTCCCCTGAGCAAAGGCCCGTGTCAAGGCCGAGGGCTCTGTGCACACACTCCCACGCAGGGTCAAGACCTGCAGGAACACTCCTCACCTTTCTGCTTCTTTACGGGCACATCCTCATCCTCTGACAGGGAATCGGATGACGTATGAGGCGGTGTTTTTACCCCACAACCCTTTGCGTGGAGGGCTTTTGTAACATCATCCAAGTCATCGGAATCTTTGGGGGGCCGGTAGTTAGCCACATGGTCCACGCGGATGGTCCTTCCTTTGATCTGTGAGAGGAGCGACGCCATCAGCGACAGCACAGAGAGCTCCCCACACGCTGCTGGTCACCAGCGACCCATGCTGTCAGGGCTGCTGCTTGCCGTGACACAGCATCTCAGGAGGCACGGCAGGGCCGCGTCCCGGGCCGCTCAGCTCACCTTGATCCCGTTGAAGTTGTCAACGGCGAGAATGGTGCTCCTCTGGTCCTCATAGCACAGAAAGCAAAACCCTTTGGACTTCCCGGTTTTCTTGTCCCGCACCAGGTTGATGTTGACGACCTCCCCGTACCTGCGACACACTCTTAGCACCGGGGCAACGGCGGGGGCTCGGCGGGCCCGGGGGGCTGCGACACTTACTGCGAGAACACGCAGATGACATCCCCCTCAGTCAGCTCGTAGTGCAGCCCGCCTGCGGGGAGAGGGAGAGGAGAGAAGGGGGC
>NW_010109124.1:0-10236 GCF_000699245.1 Pterocles gutturalis
ACAACGCCCGGGCAGGACTGCCCCCCCATCGCCTCTCCTCTTCAGCTTCGGGAGAAAAGAAGACGAACTGTCAGGGGGCAAAATGGAGAAGCAGGTAAGTCAGGCGGATCCTTACAGCTGGGGGGTGGCGGTGTTGGAGCGGAGGGGCTCGGAGGGCTGCTGGTGAGACTTGTTCTTACAACTGTTGTTCCCCTCCGAAAATGGCTTGTGTGTTTTTAGACAGGCTGCAAAGCCAAAGCGTGCTTCTTGTGTACACCAGCATCTGTGTGAACAACTGTTTGAACTTATCTGATATTCCGTGTGCTTCGAATTCAGATACACCTTCTTGTTACTGGAGGGGTTCTCAAACTTGCTTATCTCTGATGGAACACAGATGTGAGACAAGGCTGGAAATAAGGCTGAGATACTTTGGTTAGCTGTCTCAAGCTCTGCTAATGCACAATGTTATCATCCTATTGCGTCTGGGAAAAGAGGTGATTGTTTTTTTGTTTTTTTTTTTCCTTGAAAGGTACATTTTGTAAAAGTTGTGATCCTTCAGCATTCCCAGGGTTTTCTGGTACTTTATTTTGATGCATGCAAATGCAGCTTGGTCAGCATAGCTGGAATGTGTTTGCTGGAATATAGGGAGTCCCTGCAGTAATAAACATTTTTCAGTGAGTTAAAGAAATAAGCTGCAGGTACTGTTCTAGGAAATGTAAGCAAAACTTGTTCTTCTACAACAGGGATTACCCCAGTTCAAAGCCAGGATATGTGTTCAGTAGAAGTATTTGCATATTCTGATAACCTTTACAACAGGCTCCAGGTAAAATTCTCACAGAGAGATTGTTCCTTGAAGATTTTGGTCAAGATATAATGAAAAATAAAGTTGAAAACTGAATTTAAGCAGCTTTCTAGTTGAAAGAGCACTGTTATGCAGACCTTCAGGGCAACTACAGTTAAGTATCAGCATGTTAACTGTGGAAGTTCATTCAAGTTTTATGCAACTATGGTATAAAAGATAGGAATGGAAGAATAGTTTTCAGTTGATTTCTCTGAGAAGTACCTTCAAAGAAAAAAAAAAAGTGCAGAGGACTAGTCAGAGGTGGAGCTAATTTTCAGAATGAGCTTGCTTTTCTGATCTTAGCAACTGATAGACATAGGACTGCTTTTCATTAATTTTCATTGTTAATGATGTTTATGTAGGCACATGAATGTGAATGTACTAGTCATGGGAGTTGTAGCTACATCTTACCTAGTGGTCAAAGTGGGAAAGTAAAATACATTCCTATCCCTAAGGATTTAGAAGTTACGATGAAGATGACTGTTGTTTAAAAACCCTCTTCCTTCAAAATATTTCTAATTTTTATGAATGAATGTCTACTTGAAATTAGTAATATAGTGTTACCTGGTTAAAATTCACTCAGAATAAGGAACTGTCAGAACTAGAAATCACTTGTGTTGATACAGACTCTCATTCATTTATATCCAAGACACTTCTAAACTCCTGACTTTGCATGTTTAGTGAGGTATTAATGGGAATGAGTAGCCATAGTAGTTTCAATAGAGATTTTTATAGGAGCATCAACATTGCAAAGAAAGTAGGTAGCAAGTTCCTAAACACTGCTTCAGCACTGAAGCTAATGGCTTCATTGTCATAAAACGTGTTTGGTCTTGGTGGAAGTCACCACAGCAAAGAATGTAGGGCTGGTGGACCAGAACCATAAATTTTACTTGTCTTGCTTCTCATCCTGGTGGTTTTGCGGATAACCTTTATTACTGTGAGTGGAGTGGGAGCACAGAGGAAAGATTTTTAGCATGTGTTCAGTAATCGTAGTGTGAATTTAAAGGGCAGGGACTCCAGGGAAACATGCTTTTAAAACACCTTTTCTCAAGTCTCTCTGGTAAAATACGTTGCCCCTGTCAGTTTTTGCATCTGGCTATGCTGCAGTCATTAGTGGTCTTTTTGACTTGCCAGTGTGAAGTGAGGGAGAAACCGGATTGAAAACCTACACGGTATATTCTGGGCTGACGTGAGCTTTCTCTGCCCCAGGATCTGAACATCCATCCGTGTGGACACAATAGTGCGGGGCTGGTCCTGGCTGTAGCCTGCCCCTGGGTGAGCTTTGTGGCTGTGACTCTTCCAGGGACATAAGGGGCTGTGTGGGGTCTCATCCCTTTCAGCCACAGTATGTGCTTTATGCCCTCCTCTGTCACCTGCAACACGTGTAATGCACAAAAAGCAAATTCTTTTCCAACCAGGATAGAGGACAGGAAGGTGTATCTCAGGGTGATTTTATCTTTATTTACAGGGAGAAAATAATTGCAAAGTAGACAAACCAAAGTACAGGGTAGACCTTGTGCAGAATCTCAAAATCCAAGAGTTATGGCTGGATTATACAATGACCCTTCTCCTTCATGAGCTCCTGCAAACCAGCCTCCTACCCTAAGCGCTGTTCTCCAGTCCACATTAATAGGTGATGTGTTTCATTCACTGATTAAAAAAGAACTAGCGTTCATTGTGACCCTGTTTAAAGATTAATTTTTCATTCATGCAAGGATTCTTTGATATCAGTTTTAATAATAGAGCTGTGTTCAGGGTGCAGTAATGATATTGTGTAGGATTGTGTATTTTGGAAATGAGCGTGCTGAACCCAGGCAAAGGCACCGAGTGCAGCCAGTCTGTGCATACACCTATGGTACCATCTTTAGTTGTGTAACTGAGACAAGACTCAAGTGAAACAGGAGTACTTGAAGGTGACAGTCTGAAGTTTAATGCTTGACTGAATTGGAATTTTGGTTGGTATGCCAGAGATGAGAAGCACCAAATTATTTATAGGTATGATAAAAGCCTTGATTACTTGAACCAAAATTACGTTTTCCCTCCATGTTATATTACTGATGGGTTAAATTGATGAGCACTGTTGCTTGTTTGTCACTTTTAAAACAGAGTGCTTGATGCATTTAAGGTATAGTATTGTGAAATTTTTGCTTAGAAATGAACGAATAGACTCAATGTCTTCAATGTTTTTAACATTTAGTAACCTGTTCATCCTACAAATAAAGTTTTTTTTGCATACTTGCCATGATTTACAACCATAATCTCATACTTACTTGCATTTTCTGATGTGCATATAATTGAAGCTGAGTGCTGTTACACATTGGCAAGAGGCAGTTGGGCACATCATGGGGATTTTTTCTGATATCTCTTCACTTTTTTTTTTAAAGACTTGGCTTTCAAAGTTGTAACTGGAGAGCTTGAAATAATGAAAGAACACGCTGTACTAGTTGCATGCTCCCGTTAGGGTTTTGTTAAAGGCTTTACCATTCCATTATGCTATAATTTTGTAGTGTAAGCATTTTATATGGCATGTGTGATTTCATTGCCCTTAAGTGACCTTGGTAAATTTCTTATTTCCCCTGAAGCACACTCCTGATGGAAAATTGCCATCTGCAGTTGCAGAGCTTGAGGCAAGAACTCTAAGAATAATGCAAGGAGGAGATGGGTGCCCAGAGAGCGGGGCAAGAACACTTCTTCTGTAGCATTTGATGTATTACATAAATATTTGCTTTGAAGACAAATGATACAGAATTATAGGAAGGGCATCTTAATCTGTCTGCCCAGTTCGTCTACCTACTGCTGCTATCCAGAGATCATGTGGTCCACAAGTGTGTGTTGCTTGATTTATTTTTTTTTTTAAACTTTTGTGTCCATCTTGTTCCACCCTTGGGTAAATATATCTGGAGTTTAAAGTCAAAAAGATTGTTCCAAATCTGAGCTATGCTTTCTAATCCAGCTGCTGTCCTCATACCACAGTGCCTCACTTGGCTCTGCTGCACCACTGGGTTTGAGCATATAGTTATGATGATCACAGTCTGCAGCCACAACTTAAGTATCAGACATTGTGTTCCTTGCTAGAAGCCTTTAGCCTAGCATTGCATTACAGCTCCTGTGAGCATACGTGCTTAAGAGTCATGTAAATGAAGGAGGCAAAAAAGCTGGACAGTGTAAAGCTGAGGAATGCTTTAGGAAGGCCCTTTCTCAGATCAGAGGACATTAAACTGTGCCCTGGATTGGAAATAAAGTCTACAACATCTGTATATTTGTTAGTGACTGTGTGATATAATTGTTTAGGATAGGAAAAGTGCAAGTATTTTAATTAAGAAGGAGTGAGAAACGTAAAGCATGAAAAGTTTGTGGTGAAGATGTGAAGCTGCAGTTTTATCATGCCTTCTTGTGTGTTTATTCAGTCTGAAAAGTTCAGAAAACTGCTGGAATGAAAAATAATAATTCTCTAGTCCTGTGTTACCTCACAAGCAGTCTCATTTATGAAAGCTTATCCTTTTAATTTCTTTGTTTCTGTGTTAATTCCAAGTTATGTTTCAAGACTATTTGTCACAGTTAAGAGTTTCGGACTATAGGCTACTTTGAGACTCAGACAGGAAGGTATTGAAAATACGCAACATGTGTTGGGATCTGAGTTAACCAGCTGCTTAGAGTGTATTTCCCTGCTGTTTTGGTGTGTTTTTTCTCTCATTAAAAATATTAATATTAAATCTAGTTTTTGATGGTATAGCAAGCAATTAAGGGAATGCATAAACACTTCTTGGCAAATTTTGTGTGGTTCTGCATTTTATTTTTTTTATGTTAAAAGTATTGTATGTTCAGCAAGACATTTAAGAACATACTTGAGGCTGAAAGTTTCTACATAAACAGATGCATGTTTCCCAGTGTATCTATATCTGTGGTCATAACATATGTTCTATTTCATATACGCCTAAATTATCTCCTGAATTTTTGTAGTAAGAAGTTACTATTCTCATGTTATTGTGTGCGCAGAGGCTCAAACAACTGGTATTGGCTTTTGGGTAAATCAGTTAACACTTGTAGGATTTTCCTTGAACAAATTGACATCTTCCTTTAGCAGGTTTTTGTAAAACTCCTTTGAGGGGTGGGCGTTAAGTTGCACTTTTTATTTTTCCTTTTATAGTTTCACGAAGTGGTGGTTTTGATATTGGTCCTTTGGATGTCAGATTTAAGGAGACAGCATTAAAAAAAAGCAGTTGTTTCTGATAGATTTCATTTTACCAAGTTCAGATTCATTTAGGATTTGGTGATGTTTGCATTCAGTGGTATGAAGGAAATTACATTTTTGACACTTCGTGCATAGTTCCAGTCATTCCAACAGGCTGAGAACACTGTTGTTGGTCATGCACGGGATCAGAGAGCGCTTGGGGTATCAATTTGGAAGTGTTGCGACTTGTCTGCCGTGCTCCTCCAGTGATGCACGTGCTCCTGCTGCTGAGTTTCTGACACTTCTGTTTTGTAGCTGCTTAGCCTGGCAAATTCCATCTAAAACCTTAGATGAGGCTTCCTGAGGTGGATTTTTTGAGGCACGTTTAATTTCACTATGTATGGAACAATGGTAACTTTCCTACTATGTTAATTCTATAAAATGAGCAGTTGTTTTACTACACCTTTTGTGTCTTTGTTGTCTCCTTCACAAGAAATTCCACCCCACTTCATCTGAGGAGTTTAGGCATTAGCAGTTAATTATGATTTCTTACCTTAAGTAGGGCAACATGCCACCAGTTGCTGTGGGATATCCTGTTGGTTGTGGGTTCAAAGTTATGCAGCTGTGCTTAACACTCCAGTGGGCAACTCTGGCTACACTGTTTTCCCTTTGATAGACTGTCATACCACCACCATTAGCACAGTGCTTAGACTGCAAACATCTGTTTACTTTTATTGCACATATGTTGCTTAAGATGTTCCGTTTTTACATGATGTAAATCACTGGACTCCACCGGCACGTGTGATTCGTTTACCAAATAAACCTTAAATTTTGTCAGTAAAATGTATGTCCTACGGGATGACATGTATGACATGTATAGAAGACTGACAAATGTCTGGAGTCACCAATATTTCATATTTTAGTGGGTTTTTTAGCTGTTTGAAAGGAGTCACTTAAATGTCAGTATAGAAGAAAAGATTGCAGTGAGACTGGCATGCATCCATGTATTGGACAATGGGGATAGGAACAGAGAAATACACCTGATGTTAGAAAACAAAATAATGAAATCTCAATATACTTCATTCTAGAATCTCACCATATTCGTGGCATGAAATGGAGCAAACAAATATTTTGATATCACTGTATGTAGTCTACAGTGCTCTCAGGAATGGAAAGATTACCTGGATTTTGAAATAAGTTTATCTGTTGATCTCAGCAACTTTTTGACAATACCTTGTAGGTACATTTGATGTTTTGGAAACCTAACATCTTGGTTCTAATGTGTATAATTTCATATTGCTGGAATGCACAACAGAATTGCTTTACTCTGTATTCGTGAAAATGAACTCAGTGAAATGACTTACAGTTGTTAGCTTGTATTTTAATTTTAGAGGTTAACCTAAGGTGCCTTGAAGGTTTTAGTTCTTATATTTCTGTTCCATTAAGAGTTCAATTTGAACATTTTGTCTAAGTTACATGAGAATTAAAGAAGCAAAACACAAGGAGAAAATGGAAGATTACAGTTGAGCAGAACCATTGGATGAACAGGCCTTTATTCACCCACAGACACTTTAAAGTTTTGGGGTATGAAGAATTGCTGTAATATAATAAACATTAAAATAAAAAGCTCTCTCTAGAAAAGGCTTACAAAACGGAGAAGTTTAATTAATGGAGTCAGTATCATCTGCCAAGTTTCCAGTACGTCACCCAGGCTGAGGGAACTAGAACTAAATTTGAAAGTGGTTTGACTAGCTGGCAAGCTGGTCTGAAATCAAGATGTAAAGGAACGAAAAGAAGCATGAGTTGCTACAGTCAAAGAAAATGTAATTCATCTATAGAAAATGGGGAATAATTCAGTCAGCAGGAGTATCTGTGGGCTACCACAAATTAGAAAATGAATGCAAGTCACCAATGTGACAAAATGTTGAAATATGAGTCATTGTGGGAGTCACTACTGAAGGTATTTCATACAAGAGGATGAGAGGTAATTATTTTGCTGTGTTCCACTGCAATAAGCTCCCATCCTGAATTTTTCATCCAGTTTTATACCTGATACTTTAAGAAATATATAAACTGAAGAAAGACTAACGGAAATCAAACAAAAACTGTAGCAAGGAAACATTAAATGGGTTGCAGGAACTGAGTATAACTTATTGAAAACCTGGATTCCCAGAGTGTCCTGTACAAGGACTCTTCTGAACTAATATTCTGTCCAGCTGCTTCCTTCACCCAGAGGATGAAGGAGGAGCTGAGCTCTCCCTGCTGCCCACTGATGCCTTCATTTGAGAGCAAAAGGTGAAGCTGGCAGCATGTGCCTGGGAGCCAGCCAGAGTTGGGGATGTCTGCTACAGCTGGGCAACTCATTGGTTTTACTGTCGAAGTGCTCCTTGCACAAATTCAACTTGGTGAATTACTGCCTAGAAAAGAGAATAGACTATGCTCTAATACACAGACATGATTATAAATATGACAGTAATTAATATTCTTCATCTCCCCTGATGAAGGAATAAAAGGCAGTTTGCATCAATGGTGGTTTTTTGTTAGATTTTAGGAGGAACTCTACAGCTACAATGGTATTTAGGCACTGGAATATGGTTTACCCGAAGAAGCTGTCAGATCTGTCTCTAGAGGTTTTTTGCAGACTGAGCAAATATCTATTGTGCATGATGTAGGTGTAGTTGATCCGCCCCAGGAGCAGAGAAATGGCCCTGCATAGACTTTCTCAGACTGACATTTCTGTGATTGCTTCCTAAGACTTTGGCTACGTCCCTAGCATGGAATCAGAAATGTTTCCCAATTTCATACCCCAGCTTGTCTCATGGCCATGTCCCAGATACCTAGCAGTGTGTAAGCTGGGCCTGCATCTGCTCTTTATTGCCACCTTATGCCGCCGGTTCCCATACTCTAACCAGGTGCTAGCAGATCAGCAAAGTGAGACTCTTGGGTGCCTCACAAGTGGCCCTTATCTGTAGGGAAGAGCAGGTTCAACCTCAGACTGGTATTATGCCTACAGTGTACAAGACAATGGACTGTGCTGCTGCCCACTTCACTCTTTCTAATACTATAGACTTATTGCTTTGGAATTTGGGAACTTTGGCTACTTTACTTGTTGCTTCTACCCGGTTATTGGTCTCAAGAGTTATTGCCAAGACTCACATTTTAACATTGGTGTTTAGTAATAACAAATACAGAGATTACGCGAATGAATGCAAAACCTAGTAAAGTCAGGGCAAAAGTAAGTGGGAATGATTACACCTCTGAAATCATTGCCCTTTGGTCTGTGAAATACATACCTTTTACTCTTACTGTATACATTATGTCATGTAGTCATAAAAAACCGAACAGCACCATCTCTGTAGTTGTAAAGTGAGCAAGAATGTAACTACTGCAAATAAATGTGGGGAAGTTAAAACCCCCTTGTGTTAGTGCAGGAGAGGAGACTGTTCTCCCAAGTGCTGCATCTAAACAGAAGGTAGACACGAGAATTACATGGCAAGGTTCTCCTTGGAGAGCAAAGTGTAGTGTTTGGTTTGTTGTATAAAATGTGTTATTGATGTGCTATGGGCAACATATTAGCACATCTCCCATGGTTATGTAGCAGTGCTGAGACATTGATTACTGTCAATCAGTGCTGTACAACATAGTGCTACATGCATTAATCTCACTATGAGAATACACGGCATAGCATTAAATCAAATAGGTCTCAAATTTAAGTCAATGATCCAGGAGAAGGAGAATGTAAAAACAGAAGAACAACAATGAAATGGAAGTGATGCTTGGTACTTCCCATAACCTTATTCTCATGAATCAGTATTTCTGAGGTCAGTTGTTTTGTGAGATTGGGTAAACTGAATTCCTTGGTCATAGTTGACTTAATTGTTTGTAGCTAGGTCATAAAATGCCAAACACTGAACTGCTGACCTTCCTAAAATTAGAAAAGTAATTAATATTATCAGTTTTAAAAGATGGGTGGATATTTTTATTAGGAGAAAACCTTTTTTTTTTTTTTTTTTTCTGTCAGAAACATCTGCTTCAACTAGTCCATCTACTCACTTGTCTGGATAGATTACTTTGATCTAATGGGGAGGGAGCAAAGGGGTTATAGCAGGGATATTTGGTAGCAGAACAAACTACTTTCTACCATGCTGTTCAAAGTAATCTCTCAACGGCAGAGGCTGAATATGGTCCTTTCCTTCTTAGTGCAGTCAGGGTGCTGTTCTTCAGAGCTGCTTCTCAGACCAGCATTTAGCCTAAGTGGTGAGATGGGCACTGAATTTCACAGCTTTCTGGGTAAGACCATGTGCTTGATAACAGAGGACTCCATCTTAGAAGAGGCATCTTGTAATGCATTCTGCTCATTCCTGTTGGAAAGTTACTGTCTTCCATAGTGGTCTTGACTTAATCCAATTCTTATTCTGAGCACACAGGAAGGGAATGTTGTCTCAGGTAACCAATGTGTAACTGTTGGAACATACTTGTTTTGTGGTTGCAATCATTACTATGACTTTCAATTATTGTCTTTTGGGACAGAAGTGCATTACATTTTACGTTCATAGACAAAATCACTGTCTGACCCTCCTTTCCGAGATTTAAAAGCTCTGCATCTAAAAATATTGTGCAAAAATTAAGTTGAACCAGGCTACTAAAATATTCAGTAATTGTAGGCAATTGTATAGACATATATCTATTCAAAACCAGATTTTACCATTTTGTCTAGAGGAAAATTCTCGGCCTTCTGGTATTTGAAGGGAGCCTATGAACAGGAGGAGGAGCGACTATTTACGGGAGTTGATAGTGACAGGGGGGATGGTTTTAAACTAAGAAAGGGGAGACTTAGGTTGGATATTAGGTGGAAATTTTTCGCTCAGAGGGTGGTGAGGCACTGGAACAGGTTGCCCAGAGAAGCTGTGAATGCCCCATCCCTGGAGGTGTTCAAGGCGAGGCTGGATGGGGCCCTGGGCAGCCTTCTCTAGTGGCTGGCAACCCTGCCCACAGCAGGAGGTTGGAACTAGATGATCTTTAAGGTCCTTTTCAACCCAGGCCATTCTATGATTCTATGAAAATGTTTGGACGAGCTAAATCTAAAGCTGAAACTTGTTTGAAAGGTGGAATTCTTCTGAGCAAGGTTCAATAATTCTCCTAGATTGGGACCACGTCCATGGTTTTTCATGGTTTTATATTCTGAAGATAGATGTCAAAGTAAAAATCTAATTAAACATGATGTGGTGGGTTAGCCCTTGGCTCG
>NW_010109125.1:0-13047 GCF_000699245.1 Pterocles gutturalis
AACCCTAGGATGGATATCATCCGGTCCCGGTGTTAATACCTCTGGACGTATCTTTATTGCTGATGCATAGTGGAGTCCCTCAGAGAGTAAACAGGCCTTTTACAGTTAAAGGGGATGTTGACTTCTGGTGATTGTCAAGTTAATCTTCAAGAGGAATAGTATAAGTTTGAGGCTATGGTATTGAAAATGTGCTGAGTAGCCTCTTCATGCAGGTGTGGTGGCAAGTGCTGCTGAGCTTCAGGGCTCGGTGGTCCTCTGCTGCAGTGCCCAGCATGTCATCAGTTCTGAAAACTTGTGAGGAGTTGGTGTGTGATCTGTCACTTTTTTTCCTGCTCCTTTTCACCTGTAATCACACAGGAGTCTTCGTGGTTGGTTTAACAGTTCTCTACAATCTCCACAAAAATCTAAATCTGAAAGAAGAGGTCCATATTCCTTTTTCAAGAAGATCTTTCCCTTAATGCTGTCTCACATCCCAGAGGATGTGAACAATCCATTTTTTCTTGTCTAAAGATCTTTTCTTTTCCTCCTTCATGACTGATTTAAGATACCAAGGGAACGACATTATTGAAGCTACCAGAAGTCCCTGATGTTTGTTCCTCATGACATAATAAACATTGTTTGTCATCGGGAATCACGTTCAGCAGTGATCTTGAGGTGAACATTTATGGTTTTGCTGCTAGTTGTGGTGCAGGAAAGCTCTCTCACCTAAGGTTGATAAAAGAGAGTTTAAAACACCTTTGTGCCTTCTCTGTGAATACTGAAGGTAGCGTCATCCTCTTGGAACTGAGGGACAGAGATTTGGAAGTCCTGTGGAGGACAGGCAGGCTGATCAGAACACATGCAGTTTGGGGCAGTGTTCAGTTGAAGCTGAACCTCTCAGCCTTTCTCTTAGACTTGGATTCAGAGCAAATCTTGCTTGCAGCCTGAGGGTTTTGCACTTGTTAGCACTTGCTGTGTGTATAGTACGTCCGGGAAGAACTTGTCTCAAGCGGATTCAAAGATGCGTTGTCTAGAGGTGAGTGATAGAGAATGTCGGCTATATGAATTTAAGCTTAAGTTTGTTTAGTCTTGTGGAATTTAACTGGTCAGATACTTACAGCTACAGTATTCCCTGTTACAGGACATGGATATTCTTTGGATGGAATTGATGGTCCTTTTTATCCTTTTTATGTAATGTCACTTTGCTGGTGATAAGGATGCTGAGCTAACCTAGAGCTCAACTGATTCACCTTGTAGTAAGTTCTGTTATATGACGTAATAGGTTTGTCTAAGTCTGTTTCCAGGGAACTGTTTTTGAAGAAAAGAATGTTTCTGCAGATAGCTTTAACAGAGATGTCCACCACCGACCACTGGCAATATACAGCATATGTTCCTTTGTCTTTCCCCCCCCAGCCCTTATTCCTATTTGCATTAGGAAAGAATTCAGTTGTCTTAAGCTTATCTGCTTGTGAAGTAAGGGAGTCTCAAGCTCTTGCTAAATATAATGGAGGGGTTTTTGTGTCCTCATGGGTTATGTTTTTGACGTCTGTTTCTTGAAACATCTTCCATTTGCTAGGAAGGAATTGAGCCCCTGTTTTGGGGCAGCCTTGCTCTTTGGTGTACATGGTTGGGGTGCACACTGAAGTAATGTATTAGTCAGTAGTTGGGTGTTTTTTGCTTTTTTGACTTTGCTTTTTTGGTAATTAGTGTGATCTTACCATGTGGATTATTGTCACCTATGCACATTACAAGGATTCTTCACCACAGCAAGCTCTATAGAGGGGAAGGAAAATGTGTTCAGTTTAGGCAGACTGGTCAAATAAAAAAAATGTTGGAAAAGGAGGTGAGACTACTATTTTGTTCTTATTGGAAATATAGGGCATCAAAATGAAGGAATCTCCTGTGCAAGACAGTGAATCTGATCAATAGCTTAAAGTTGTTTCTGTAGTTTTACTGCTTCCCAAAAAACTATAAATATCAACAGCAGGAAAGGTGTCGATTTGCTTGGAGGCAAATGGAAGTGATTCATTTTGACTTGCTGTTGAAACGGTTGCTTCAAACTTTAAGAGCTATCCAGGAAAATATGATCAGATTTACTGGAGGCTAACCTTACTATTTTGCCGTACATGACTGGATTTTTGGTTCCCCCCAACCCCCCTCAAGTCTACGTAGTTACCAGTTCTCTCTTGAAGGAAAACGTACTTTGTAGGAGGAATGTATCAAGCAGCTAGTCTTGTTTCTAAAATGGGTTAAAACTCCTTCAGGTGTCTGTTGGCTTTGGTGTTAGCCGTTTAGATTTTAAATAGTGTATAGTTGCTTGTCTCCTTGTTTTCTGAAGACCTTCAAAGTCATAGTAATTCAGATAAGTTCACATAAGCAATTTGCCTCCTTTAAGTTCCTATCAAGAAGACTGATGTAGCAGCTGTTGGGAGTCCTTGGCATTCTAATTATTTGAAAACTTGCATTTGGAAAGTGTGTGTGAATTTAGGTTTGCTTGTTAATGGTTCTGAACATGCTCCTGAATTCTTTTGCCCAGTTTTGCAACTATTTGTGCTCAGAGAATTGGGCCAGAATGGGTTATAATTATCCATTCTTGATCAAAATAGCTTTTTCTTTAGCAGTTATTTCATATTAAAATAAAGTTGAATTTTCCTAGTGTTTATTGTCTTAATAATATGAGTATCACATCTCAGAAGTCTTAAACTTAGGAGCAATATGCTTTGGGGGAAACTATGATACATTTAGAGAAAAAAACTTATTTCTGCAAAGGAGATTGGTAAATATAATCTTATTAAAGTTCTGTTGCTCTTTACATGTTCCTGCTTTGCTTAAGAAGTAAGTTTAGAATTAGTGTTAATTAATGGTGTGGGGTATAGGCGGATGCCAATCTCTTTTTGCTACTGAATGGATGTGTTTAAAGCTGCTGGTGTTCTAATCACTTCCGTGCTGCAATCATCTGATGAAGGAGTTGGGTGTTCACTTGCTACCTTTAGAGCATGGAAATTTCAGGTAAGTAACTTGGAATATTGACTAAAATCCTCTTATAGACAGCTTGAGCTACTCCTGTCTCCAAGGAACCCTTTTCCTTGTTAGTGTTAGAGAATTTCTAATGAACATAAGGAAAGCAAAGCTGGTATTAAGCTGAATGTAGGATAATGGTAAGTGTTTCTGGTTTTGTTTTTTTATAGAATCTTACCTTGGCTCTTTCTTCTTCTTGGCAGAGAAATTTCTCGATGTCTGTAAACAGTGCTGCTGTCCTGCGGTTGACGGGACGTGGAGGAGGAACGGTGGTAGGGGCTCCTCGAGGTCGAAGTTCCTCTAGAGGTCGAGGTGAGCTGTTAGTGGGGTGTGCTGCAATGTATGCAGGTGATCCAGCTTAAAGCTTCTGAAAGATGTTAGATGGATCTTGGTTATAGCCAGAGGTTTCTCATGAGACAGGGGGGTTTAAAGTTAAAAAGGGATTTCTTTTCCCTTAAGGCTTTGAAACCTTTCCAATATTGTTAGAAAATGAATATTGTGCTTCATGATCCTACTCGCCTTAGTGCACATCTGGTACTGGTGTTACATGCCTTTGTCAGATCGGTGGGTGTGGAAAGCAAAAGGCAAGGTAGTTTTGAGGTGGGATAGGAAATTGTTTGGTTCAGAATTGTTAGAAATATCTTTATTAAATATATAAAACCAGTTTATAGGGAAAAAAAAGAGAAGAATCCACTAATGTATTTAAAGCTTTAAGATTGTAGTAGGTAGTGGTCAGTGTTCTGAAAATACATTTATTAACATCCTGAGAATAAACAAGAGAAAGTTAATTGAATTTGGGAGAAATTTGAGTCTTGTCAATTTCAGTGCATCACTATAGTTGATGTCTCGTACTGGATCACTTCCGACATTTGCAAGTGAGTTGAGAACATGTCCTCAGGCAAGATCGCTAGATTCAAAACAAATTGTTAAATCCAACATTTATCTTAGCGGTTCCCTTTCAATATACATACTGCTTTGAACACAATTTTGGGGGTTTTATATATAAACGTGGTGGCTTGCATTTAGAATACTAGAAGATAATCACTTGGAAATATCATCAGGAGTAATTGGTCATGTAACCTCTGTCTTTGCAGGTGCTTAGGTGAGGTTTCTCTTAGGGTCCTTTCTAATTTAATTCTAAATGTCTGTAACTGGTGATATTTTCAATAACATCTTCAGAAACCACTTCTATACTTAATTAAATGCTTGACCAGAATTTTGCTCTGACTTAATTTGTTCTCTCATTTCTGTTCTTATTCCTTAATTCTGCTCCCTTCTTGGTTTACATCTTTCAGATGTTTGTAGATTGGCATCTGTCCTCTTGTGATTGCTTCCCAGAAAAGGCATATACATTTAAACTTCTATGAGGCTATTTCTGGATTTTGCTGTCGCTTCTCCATCTTTTTGTCATTGCCTTTGCCCATAGACTCTGGGCTTAATTAAAAAAAAAAGAAAAGTATGAGCACATATATAGATGTGGTGTGACACGTTTACTGTGTTGTATCTCTGTACATTTGAAAGCTGTTGCTTTTTTGCTGTGTGCCTTTAAAGTGCGTATTGCACTGCTACATCAGTGTTTCACTTTTACCAGGAATACATGTATTATCTTGTCTTTTTAGATGCATTAAGGCTTAATTCTACAAATGAAGTGAATGCTGCTTAAAGTTTAGTGATTTGGGATCATACGACCACTAGTGTGCTCTCTAGTTTCAATCCTGAGATACCTTGACCTATTCTAATTTGCCAAGCTCCCATTATTTTTCTTTCTTTTGTCAAATTTTCATTTCTTTTTTTGCTATACCATTAACAGTGAATGTCATTCTTATGCAGTGAGGAGTAGGTTGCTTTCTAATTGCCCCCACTAGTTTCAATGAGGTCACGGGGTTAAATGCGTCAGAATATGGCTTCTGATCCAGTAATTCTATTATTAAATCTATTTGTATGCATGGAAATTTTGTTTGGCAGTAAACTTTGGTTCATTACACTTCGATGGACAGAACTTAAAATGTGTGCGGTATTATTAAGACTGTTTGAAAGCTTCTGCTGCATATATTCCTGTTTTTTCAAACTTCATTTTAAAGAAATAGTAGCTCAAGAACTTTGTTGTGAAATTAATCTCTTTCACTTATTTTTGTTTTCATCCTCATTTGATCTTTTTCTTTGAATTTTTGTGAATCATTATATCCTGTGCTTGTCAGGCTACTCTGTCATTCTTATCTTCTGCTAGGCTGTAAAAGACACATTTCTTCACCTTACCCCATTCATTTTTCATTCTTGTTACGGTTTTCCTTCTTTCGTTTTTCCTGCTTGTTTCTTCCACTCCCTCTTTTCTTTCCATGAGTAATTAGTCTTGGGCTTTAGGTGTGATGAGTCTTCCCAAAGTGTCTATAGCTCAGCAACCAAATTGGGGCTTTTGCCAGGACAAAATCGTAGATTTTTTTTCATAATTATACATGTGATTTTCTTGTAATGAAGGACTTTGTTTCTAATAGTTATGAAAAGGTTGGTGTAGGACTGTTGACATGTAGCTTACAAAACTACCACAGTGCTTGCAGGTAGCAAGCTTTAAATGCAGGTCTGCTTTTTCTAGTTACAGTGAGAAGGACTTGGAATTTCTTCAGGGTTTTTTCACTAAATGAACTGCCTCATTTAGTGTTCGGAGAACATTTTTCTTTATTGCCTTGTGAAATTGCCTGGGTTCAAAAGGTTATCTAGTGTTTTTAATGAACTTCACATCATTGTATGCAATAAAGTGCTGCTGATCAAATTTGGACTTCAGCTTTACCAAAACAATATTACTGTCTTGGAGTGACTTGAACAACAGTTAACTTCAGGGAAGAATTTGCATGTACGATTAGATTTGTTAATTAAGTTCCCTCACTGAGGCACAAATCGCAGAATTGTGTTCCGGTGTTTGGGAGCATGAGAGGGAGCCTGGCAGATTGGTGAAGGAACTGATGTGAAGCTTGTTGTTAGAACTCTAAATGTAACTTTGCTTATTGATATTTAAAACTGCAACCTAACACTCAGTAAATAATTTCTCAGTAGTCACCTCAAGTCTTAGTGACAGCGTTTGCATTAAGCTGATGTGAAAATGATTTCTGTGCGGACATTGCTTTGATTTTTTGTTTAAAATTTTATGACTGTGTGCTGAAATACAGCTTGGTGTTACTGTTAAAAACCATTTGCAGTGTGCAGCTGCCGTCACTAATACTGTATGTGTCTTGTGTGGAGACCTAAATCCAAAACCTTTCCTTTAGTTCTGAAGTTATATTCTCTAAAGAAAGCGCATACTTGCACGTGACCTTTTTTCTAATTGACTTGTTTTCCTGGGAGCTCCCTGGGGTGTGCAGTTAAGCCCTGAGCTTTGTGCTGGCGGGACTGGAATGTCAACATTCATGAATAAGAGCCTCAGAGGAGGAGAGATTTAAATAGTCCCTGGAATGGGCTGTAAGCTTACAGACACCTTGTTTTGTAGCTGTTCTCCCTTTTTGTTAAGACCCTTATGAAGAGTACTTTGCTTCCCATTAGAGCGCTTTCCCCTCCCACCCTCTTTCCCCTTTGTAATCTCTCTTCCCTGCTGTTTGAAAGTGTGTAAGTGGTGTGAAAGTGGGAAGTTCTCATACTTAAACAGCAGTAGTACAACTACAGTTATCCTGCTCTTCCCACACAGTGTCATGGCTACAATGGATCGTAGATCCTAAACTCTAGTCACACTGTAACTTCAAGAATTTATATTGTGTTGGGGTTGGTTTTTTTTGTAATGATAATTAGAATGACAGTGTGTGCTGCTGCTTGCCCTCTTGCTCATGTTATAATTTCTTACTTAAATTCAGACTTGTCTGTTTGTCAGGTTAGAGATTTTTGGCTGTTATGATTACAGTGTCCAGTGGACTGAGGTGCTCATTCTGTGGTTTTTAAGGAATTACTGAAATACAAATGAGACAGCTGCTCCATTCAGTTCTTAAAGGGGAGGGTTTAGTGACGTCTATTGACTTTGCATTCAGTACTTATCTACGCAACATCTACACTCCAAAAGTCTACTGCTGGTATGCCAGGCATTGTTCAGAAGTGGCATTCTATTTAAAATAAGCATGTTGTTGTGGATTTATTAACCACAAAAAAAGCCAGGAAGTGCAAACACAAATGGCAAGTGGTGTGCTTATATGTGCAGTTTTATCCTCTCTGCAGGCGTTTTCCATATGTTGTGTTATCAGTGTGAGCTGTGTCCTAGTGTGCACTTTCAGGTCCAACTCATCTACCCGATACTTGCTGAATAACTGACTTGGTACACCACAGTTTTCCTTAACTAGCTACGTATCTTCTGTTGCTTGCTAGGATCTGTTTTTATTCAGTGTGCTTCTCACACAGTGGTCTGCATGGTTTCTGCTGGAGGGGCACATGTACTTGTACAGGGTGCTGCCGAGGGACACATCTTGTCACCGCCCCTGGATGGTGTGCTTGGGTGAGTGCAGCAGAGCAGGGTGGCAAAAGTGGCTTAGCCACGTCCTGTCCAGTCCTGCGTGGTATCCGTACAGCTGGGGGTTGAGCAGTGTGGCCCCACAGGCAGCCTTACACTGAATTGCTGCAATCGTTTATTTGGATCTTTTGCAAGGTTTGGATCTTTTATTTCAGACCATTTTGGTGGCTGAGCACCACTGCAGTACTGATGAACCATGACACGGGGCGGGGGGGGGGTAAGTGGCGAGAGCTTCCTCAGGTTGTTGTTTTACGTACTTAAAACTGCCATAAGCGACGCTGCTGTTAAAACAACACTGATTCTGTTCTTCCCCTTGCACAGGACATTTGCTCTAGTTGCTGATGAAATCTCCCGTATCGCCAGCCTTCTGGCTCTGGCGGTTGTGTGTCTCCTATCAGTAATTGGTGTGCATTCATGCTTCCTCACACTGCAAGGGGAGCGCTGCAAATGCTGCTGTCACTCACTGTAAACACCAGAAGAACAACTGGTTTTGTTTCTGTTGGAAAAGTGTGTGCAACTTTCCACCTCCGCTGCCTCAGAGACATGGGATGAGTCAGTGCCTCTGTTCTGTTTTGACTCACTTTCTCCTGTGAACTGCTTTTGCTTTGTTATCACCTGGGAGAGGAAGGAAGAGAGCTTTCCTGTAGTGAAGAAACTAGACAAAGATTGCCATTGCACTAGATGCTTAAACTTTCGTAGGCTTTATTTGTGGAGAATAGCAGCTTGGAGTCCTTTTCCAGGGCGCCTGAACTGAATAAACATTGCGCTGCTTTTGATGTATCACATGTTTACTGTTTCTTGCCTTTGCAAGATTATGTTGCACTCATGACTGTGGCCAACCTTACAGTGTTGGACCTCCCGTAGTGCAGGTATTTGTGTTCCTGCTACAGTTACAGGTCTGACAGAATCTCTCTTGTTCTGTCCTGGGTGTTTAGTCAGCTCGCCTGTCTCCACCTGAGTTTGTGTAGGAATGGCTGTACTGAGTCAGACAGGGGCTCCTTTCGCTCACTAGCCTATCTTTAGCAACAGCCAGAAGAAGAGAGCTTGGCAAGAGAATAAGGACTGTGTAAAAATGCAGAGGTGAAGAAGCATCACACACATGCTCAGCTTACAGGCATTTGCAGGTCAGTGCATTTCCTGAGCCAGATGTGGTCTCTGTGTTTAGTAAATCTTAGTGTATTTATCTTTCCTGCATTTGTCCAGTCTCCCTCTGAACTGCAGCATCCCCAGAACTCTGTAGTAAGGAAGACCGCATCTCTGTGACAGGAGGCCTGCCCCTGAGCTGCTTTGCTGCTGCTAGGAGAAGGATAGTTTTGCCCAAAGGAGGATTTTTAAATCCCCTTTCTGAAGCAGAAGGAGAAATTGTACGGACATTGGCTTTGTGGCTTCCTAACACACCCTGCAACCTGTGCTGCCTGATACAGAATCAGTGTATGTCTACGGAGCCTGACTAGATTGTATGGGGATGACTTTTCCTTTTCTCTGCCTGGAAAGCAAATGTTCTTTTTCTTTTTGCAAGAAATTGGTATAGAACAGTAAGAGAAGCTTGGAACTGCCTTAATTATTTCTATTCTTTTAGAGCCTCTTTTCATAAGACACTGAAACATGGCACAATTCCTTGGTGCATCCAGGGATCTTTAGATGTTAGGTGTAGAGGCTTGTTATCAGAAGAGGCTTTATTCAGAAGACTGCAGAAGCTGGAGTCCATTCTCAGGGTGTTTATTTCCTGTTTCATTTGGTCATTCTGTCTTATTCCTCCAGATCCCTGGCCAGGTTTGCACCACATCCTTTGAGGTGTACTTGCTTTCTTGAAGCCAGGAAGAGAGAAATATGAGAGGACTGAGCTCTGGGATAGTTTCACAGCCAAGAATTCCCTTTATCAGGTGTTTTTTAGGTTCTTGGACTTGACTATAGAGACTGCATGTGCATGTAGGCAAGGAATTATCCTGACAGCCCGCTGATTGATGTGCTTCGCATGTTTGTCTTCTTTCTGTGAGATCCTTGAAATAGTAAGTTGACTGATAAAACCCCTCACGTTTCTTCTGCTGTAGCACCTCATGAAGCAGTTTTTATCCTCTGTAGATCTGGAAACTTCACCCCAACCATTAGTCTTAACCAGTGCTGGAAGCTATCTTGAAGGTCTGGGGATGTGTGTGAGTGGTGTTTTTGATTTGTTTTTAAACACCCCATGCCTACCCAGACACTGAAGGTGTGCTTTGGGATGCTTTACTTGAGGATACATCTGTGAATTTTTAGCTTGAGGCTTGATACTTGGTAGCTACCTCCAGAGAATAATTTATTGAAAAAGTAAGGAAGATAGTTTTTATTCTGCAGCTATTGGGGTTCTTCATGGTGTCCTGCCTATCCTCATCCTTTGATCCTTCTTTTCTCCCCATAACTCCTGGGGGAGATTTCTGCTGGGAATCACTAGAACTGAATAGTGATGAAGCTTCTTTCTCACTTATGAACCTTGACAACAGTAATGATGAGTACATCTGCAGTGCAGTACCGTTATACTAGCTTCTGCTGTTGAAAGCAGTCTGATTTTTGTGAGTGTAAAGTACACATGTTGTGTGAACAATGCATCCCTGTTTGGTAATTTCTGTTGGGTAAGTATCTGTTTTCTGTGTTTTTCTGCATAGTATTTATTTTGGAATTATTTGCCTGTTCTGTCTGATCTTGTGCTTCTTGATAAGAATTTTTATGTAAGACTTTCTTTGGTCTTTGTTCCTTTTTCGCTTTGCCCCAGATAATTTCGCTGGGGCTTAAAACTGCAAGATTAGTTCACAGGGACACCAGGAAAGGGAAACCTACCTGATTCTTTCAACTTCTGTTATTATTTGTACAAACACTTGTGTTTTTTGTCTTTTCAGGCAGAGGCCGAGGAGAAAGCGGTTTCTACCAAAGAAGTTTTGATGAAGTAGAGGGTGGATTTGGGCGAGGAGGGGGCAGGGAAATGCACAGATCACAGAGTTGGGAGGAAAGGTAACAGAACTCTAGCCCTTAAAGTTTTTTACATGCATCTGCCTAGCTTCTGTTTGTGTCTTTTGACTTCATAAAAACACTTCAGGAAAGGTGATGAGATGTATCTGTGAGTGGAGTGTCTGAATTTCTAAAGATGGAGTCAACACAGTAATATTTCTAGAAACTCAGGAGTAACTAGAAGAGTATTTTTGCAAAGAGTGTTTCTGCTGAGTTCCTGGGAAGAAGGAGCTACTTTAAGAGAGTATAAATTGTGGCAGTTGCAGTGGAAATGATGGGTGAAAATATGGATTGCTAAAGGATTTGCTTCAATTTTAGTCTCAACATTGTTGCCAGTACTCAGAGTCACATTTCAAAACATACCTAGTTGCCTAAGGCTGTGTGCGTAACAGTGTTCTTGAAAATTTTGGTTGCTACTTGAACCTTTAAATATACTGTCCATCAAGCTCTGATTTTAAAAAAAGCCCCCTCCCTAGTAAAAAGAAAAACAAACACCACCCCCCCCCAAACCATAACAAAACAAAACCCCAAAACCAAACCAAACAACCAAAAAAAGCCATACCTAAAATGAGTGGAGTAGTTCCAAAACCTTATTTGAAACTTCTGTTCTGCCTTTCTAGGGGAGACAGACGCTTTGAAAAACCAGGGCGAAAAGATCCAGGTATGGTTTTGTTACTGTATGGGCAGAAAATGGGAGGGAGGAGCAAAGCGTGTTGTGGGGAAGGGACCTGTAAATACATAAACCTTTCTTACTACTCCAAGTATATTGTTGCCACAGGATTCATGATACTGTCCCAGGTTACCTAAATGTGTTCTCAAAGTATTTTCCTTATTTTGTGTTGTTTTCACTCTTAGACATTTAAATGTTTAGATAAGAAGAATCTGCGGTAAATAGGTTCTGTTCATTCAATTAAGATGTGATGCCTACAGCTGGAACTAAATTCCTGTACTTGTGTGAAAGGAGTCTGTACTGATTAACAGGTGTGCTGCGGCAATATGCCTTTTCAGTGCAGCTTTTAAACATTCCTGGCCTGTCCGGTTTTGGTACCTAACAGTTCACATGGTTCAAAGTCTTAATTTTAATTTTTTGAATGCTTGCTGGTGTGAAGTAGATCCCAACAGTAATGTTTTGAGGTTCCTATGCTGATGGAATTACTGTCTAATTAGTTTGTCATCGTACAAATCTTCTATTCATTCTGGTTGTCATTTTGTCCTCCTTTTTGCCATTCCTCTCCTATTGTCTGTCTTAAGTGCTTCACACTGGTTGCATTCAGGCAGAATACTGGGTCCTTGTTTTTGACCCAGTATGTCTACTTGAACACTCAGCCGAACTTGGAGCGGGTTGTCATGTTGGAGATGGAACATACCCACTCTGTGTTCTGAGAGTGGTAAGAACATTCAAGTTCTTCTCTGTCAACATATATTGCACGTGCAATGATTTCCGTTTCGTGGGATCATGTGTTGACTGTTCGTTGGTATGACCTTGCTCTTTCTCTGTGGTATATTTCCACTTCCATGTGCCACAGCTGTGCTTAGTGTGGGGTTTTGTACCAGTTAACGCTTGCTGACAATGAGTCTTGCCTTTCTGGGACCCAGAGGATCTTTTGGTCTTTGCTGAAAGAGTCTTCGGTAAATACCCTCCTTAGTGAATGTACATGTAAAAGCACAGGCCAGGAAAAAGAGATTGTAGTGAGGGGGGTGTTGGTCTCTTTTCCCAGGTAGCAAGTGATAGGATGAGAGGAAATGGCCCCCTCCACAGGGGAGGTTTAGATTAGATGGTAGGAAAAATTTCTGCACTGAAAGGATTATCAAGTGCTGTAACAGGCTGACCAGGGAAGTGGTCGGGTCACCATCCCTGGAGGTATTTAAAAGATGGTAGATGTGGCACTTAAGGATGTGGTTTAGTGATGGACTTGGCAGCGTTAGATTAATGCTCACAAGCCCTGGTCCTCATGGGGGATTTCAACCATCCTGATATCTGTTGGAAGAGTAACACAGCACACCATAGGCAGGCCAGGAGGTTCCTGGAATGTGTCGATGACAACTTCCTTCTCCAAGTGACCGAGGAGCCAACCAGGAGAGGGGCTATGCTGGACCTTGTTCTCACCAACAGGGAAGGGCTGGTGGGGAATGTGAAACTCAAGGGCAGCCTGGGATGCAGCGACCATGAGATGGTGGAGTTCAAGATCCTCAGGGCAGTGAGGAGGGTGCACAGCGAACTCACTACCCTGGACTTTAGGAGAGCAGACTTTGGCCTCTTCAGAGACCTGCTTGGAAGTGTCCCATGGGATAAAGCCCTGGAGGGAAGAGGGGCCCAAGAAAGCTGGCTAATATTCAAGGTTCGCTTCCTCCAGGCTCAGGGGCGATGCATCCCAACAAAGAGGAAGGCAGGCAAAAATGCCAGGAGACCTGCATGGATGAACAAGGAACTCCTGAGCAAAAGGACAAGAAACCTGGGAGAAATACAGAGTCTCTGTCTGAGAAGGCAGAGATCAGGTTAGGAAAGCTAAAGCCCTGACAGAATTAAAGCTGGTCAGGGACATTAAGGGTGACAAGAACAACTTCTATAGGTATGTCAATGATAAAAG
>NW_010109126.1:0-234 GCF_000699245.1 Pterocles gutturalis
AAACAGAAGGGGGGGGTGTGAGCACCTTGGGGACATTGGGGACATTTGGGGACAACGGGGAGGGGGTTGGTGGCACCCACCTGGGCCCACGAACGGCACCGGGGGTGACACGATGGGGGTGACAACGGTGGCGGCGGCGGCGGCTCGAGCCTCCAGGCTCTGCTGGACCTGCGGGGACAATGGGGACATCGCGGGGACAATGTGGGGACAATGGGGACAGCGGGGGGACATCAG